>NC_068432.1:22772119-23072119 GCF_023373465.1 Oncorhynchus keta | reverse complement strand
CACCTGAAACCCCACCTCTTCAAGGAATACCTAGGATAGGGTAAGTAAGGGTAAGTAATCCTTCTCACCCCCCCCCCCCTAAAAAGATTAGATGCAAGTGGCTGTTCCACTGGATGTCATAAGGTGTATGCACCAATTTGTAAGTCGCTCTGGATAAGAGCGTCTGCTAAATGACTTAAATGTAAATGTAAATTATCATTTGTTTTTCAACAGGACAATGACCCAACACACCTCCAGGCTATGTAAGGGCTATTTGACCAAGAATGAGAGTGATGGTGCTGCATCAGATGACCTGGCCTCCACAATCCCCTGACCTCAACCAAATTGAGATGGTTTGGGATGAGGTTTGGGCAGAGTGAAGGAAAAGCAGCCAACAAGTGCTCAGCATATGTGGGAACTCATTCAAGACTGTTGGAAATCATTCCTCATGAAGCTGGTTGAGTGAATGCCAAGAGTGTGCAATGAAGTCATCAAGGCAAAGGGTGGCTACTTTGAAGAATCTAAAATATATTTTGATTTTTTTCAAACTTTTTTTGTTACTACATGATTCCATATGTGTTATTTCATAGTTTTGATAGAAAATAGTAAAAATAAAGAAAAACCCTTGAATGAGTAGGTGTGTCCAAACTTTTGACTGGTACTGTATACAGTGCCGTGCGAAAGTATTCGGCCCCCTTGAACTTTGCGACCTTTTGCCACATGTCAGGCTTCAAACATAAAGATATAAAACTGTATTTTTTTGTGAAGAATCAACAACAAGTGGGACACAATCATGAAGGGGAACGACATTTATTGGATATTTCAAACTTTTTTAACAAATCAAAAACTGAAAAATTGGGCGTGCAAAATTATTCAGCCCCTTTACTATCAGTGCAGCAAACTCTCTCCAGAAGTTCAGTGAGGATCTCTGAATGATCCAATGTTGACCTAAATGACTAATGACGATAAATACAATCCACCTGTGTGTAATCAAGTCTCCGTATAAATGCACCTGCACTGTGATAGTCTCAGAGGTCCGTTAATAAAAGCGCAGAGAGCATCATGAAGAACAAGGAACACACCAGGCAGGTCCGAGATACTGTTGTGAAGAAGTTTAAAGCCGGATTTGGATACAAAAAGATTTCCCAAGCTTTAAACATCCCAAGGAGCACTGTGCAAGCGATAATATTGAAATGGAAGGAGTATCAGACCACTGCAAATCTATCAAGACCTGGCCGTCCCTCTAAACTTTCAGCTCATACAAGGAGAAGACTGATCAGAGATGCAGCCAAGAGGCCCATGAACACTCTGGATGAACTGCAGAGATCTACAGCTGAGGTGGGACACTCTGTCCATAGGACAACAATCAGTCGTATATTGCACAAATCAGGCCTTTATGGAAGAGTGGCAAGAAGAAAGCCATTTCTTAAAGATATCCATAAAAAGTGTTGTTTAAAGTTTGCCACAAGCCACCTGAGAGACACACCAAACATGTGGAAGAAGGTGCTCTGGTCAGATGAAACCAAAATTGAACTTTTTGGCAACAATGCAAAACATTATGTTTGGCGTAAAAGCAACACAGCTCATCACCCTGAACCCACTGTCAAACATGGTGGTGGTGGCAGCATCATGGTTTGGGCCTGCTTTTCTTCAGCAGGGACAGGGAAGATGGGAAGATGGATGGAGCCAAATACAGGACCATTCTGGAAGAAAACCTGATGGAGTCTGCAAAAGACCTGAGACTGGGACGGAGATTTGTCTTCCAACAAGACAATGATCCAAAACATAAAGCAAAATATACAATGGAATGGTTAAAAAATAAACATATCCAGGTGTTAGAATGGTCAAGTCAAAGTCCAGACCTGAATCCAATCGATAATCTGTGGAAAGAACTGAAAACTGCTGTTCACAAATGCTCTCCATCCAACCTCACTGAGCTCGAGCTGTTTTGCAAGGAGGAATGGGAAAAAATTTCAGTCTCTCGATGTGCGAAACTGATAGAGACATACCCCAAGCGACTTACAGCTGTAATCGCAGCAAAAGGTGGCGCTACAAAGTATTAACTTAAGGGGGCTGAATAATTTTGCACGCCCAATTTTTCAGTTTTTGATTTGTTAAAAAAGTTTGAAATATCCAATAAATGTCATTCCACTTCGTGATTGTGTCCCACTTGTTGTTGATTCTTCACAAGAAAATACAGTTTTATATCTTTATGTTTGAAGCTTGAAATGTGGCAAAAGGTCGCAAAGTTCAAGGGGGCCGAATACTTTCGCAAGGCACTGTATCTGAAACAAATAAATGACCCCTTACATCCACCCACCTGCCTGCTGCTCCCCCATTATTGACACCATTTTGAAGCTTGGAGAAAATGGCATACATTGAGAGAATGTATCATTCCATTGTATAGTATATACCATCATGCCTGCCATCATGCCTGTTGAGAGGCAGGTAATGATACATTTGTGATATAGGAATTATTATCTTTCCGCTGGGGGAAAGACAACAACAAAACAACTTACATAGGCAACATTTTTAAAATATTGAATGGTGATTTGAATCAGCAATACTTCTTTACCATAAATGATAATAATTAGCAAGTATATGATATAATTGATTGTATGTGTCTATTTAGGATCCATATAGATTCTATGAGACATGGAAATACCTTGGTTATCATCCAGACCAGACTATTACAATGCCCCAAGCCAAATCCTGCCTAGCCTGCAAAGCCTTACTACATCCACACACCACCTCCATCAAGTGAGGAGGGCCCAGGGGGGAGAGCTCTGTCTGAAAGCCCAATCACAGTGGCGTCAGCTGGGGATGGAGAAGTAGCAGCACAGCAGTGGGCACCATCAGGCCATAGTAAAGTTAATGATGCAGAATGGTGTCTTTTCTCCTGCCCCAGAAGAATGTCAATACAGGATGTTTAAGAACGCTGTACCTAATTACGCTTTTTAAATTCACAGCCGACATGATTGATGATTTTTGAAAGGGGGGCATTATCGATCCACCTCACAGACAAGTCCTATTGATTGCAAGTCTAGATTGACTATTACTTTTTTCTTTAGGCCGTCATTGTAAATAAGAATTTGAAAAGAACTGACTTGACTAGTTAAATAAAGGTTAAATAAGAACTTTTAAAAATCAGAGCATCTACAGTATGTGACCTGGTGGGTGTTTTTTTTCAGTGGCTAAATCATTACTTAAAAAGTATTTTGATGAAGGCCTTTATAGAGGATGTGGCAGTTGCAGCTGCTGTGTTGTGTTACTGACTGCAATCATCTGTAATGGATTGGTGAATGCACGGTTGCATTGGCAGCTCCCTACCTGCCTTCTCCTACAGCTCCCTCTTGACATGCTCATGTCGCAAGCTTATTTTATCATCAACTTTGTTATTCCTCACCAGCAGCAAGGTTGACAGCATCACTCTAGCACCTGCCTGTTACTTCACATCTAATGCTAGTCTAACTGCTATAGGAGATTCTGGGTAAATTTGATGTGACATAAGTTACTTTCCGCCTGGAGTCAATATAGAAGGAATGGAATTCCCTGTATGTTTTCAGGCTCCATTGTCAATGACAATTAAGAAACATTACTGCTATCAAACATTACAGATGCAAGATAGAGAATTTGAATGAATTGGAAAATGAACCAGAACAGAAAATAGATCATCAAGGACAATAACCACCCAAGCCACTGCTTGTTCAGCCCGTTATCATCCAGAAGGCAAGGTGAGTACAGGTGCATCAAAGCTGGGACTGAGAGACTGAAAAACAGCTTCTATCTCAAAGCCATCAGACTGTTAAATTATGTTAAATAGCCACCACTAGCACATGATAGGTTAACGCCTCTAATGGAACACTAGTCACTTTAATAATGTTTACATATTTTGCATTACTCATCTCATATGTATATACTTTATTCTATCCCTATTCTACTGTATCTAAGTCTATGCCACTCTGACATTGCTCGCTCAATATTTATATATTCTTAATTCCATTCCTTTACTTTAGATTTGTGTGTATTGTTGTGAAATTGTTAGATATTACTGTTAGATATTACTGCACCGTTAGAGCTAGAAACACAAGCATTTTTGCTACACATGCAATAACATCTGCTAAACACGTGTATGTGACAAATAACATTTGATTTGATTTGATCTTCTATGACATTATTCCAAGTGCACTTTAAATGGCAACATGGGCTCTACAATTGATAATTAAATTGTTTGCAGGCATAGTCATTTTGTTATTTTTGGAGGGAGCCCTTTCCCTTTGTGTAAATGTTTTGCAGGCACATTCATTTTGTTATTTTTGGAGAGAGCCCTTTCCCTTTTTGAAGGCCAAAGTTAATGCAGTCATAGAAAGAACTCTGATGGCCATGTGAGGAAAGTCCTGAGGGAGCAATGGCCTTGAATGAATGTGTGGCTGTGCGTGCATGTGAGAGAGAGAGAGCTCAGTTCAAACATACTGATCCTCAAATATCCTTTAGTTTCCAGTTCCATTAAAAGTATATTCTACAGTGAGTGTCTGCTAAAGGCTCTATTTTTGCTGCTCCCTCTTTTTCGGCAGAGCTTTCAGTTAAATGATGACAGATTGTGAGCTACCTGATATCCTTCATCATTCTTCCCAGTGGAGGTGTTTGTTCCGCCCTGAGTGGGTCCTGGAGGACTAACAAGCAGCCGGCATGTTTAAAGGACTATGGAGAAACATCTGCTCTCTCTTGCTTTACTTGCGATGAGAATGAAAACAACATAATAAAATAGAACAAATCAATCTATCAACTACAAATACACTCCCCTATCCTCAGTGCAGATTTTTGGATGATCAAATCCCCTTTTTGTCAATTTCTTGTGGTAAATTGAGTTTGCAAGAAAGGAATTTCACTGTACTAATGCATGTGACATTAAAAACTTGAAATTAGTAAGCAAGGCCATTTTGGCAGCTTTGCTGCATATTCCCCAGGATAACGCATTGCTTTAAGTCCTAAAGCCCAGGGTGTTTCGACTACAGTGTTTTTCCAAACTGTGGTGCATGTGGGCACCCCCAGGGGTAAACAAGTCAGCTGGAAGGTGTACATACATAGCCCACTTGGACTGACAATCTGTAATGGCAGACTTGTCTGTTGCTATTTTTTCATGTATATTATCAAGCCATTTTTATCAGTTTGATGATCCATAGGCCTATATTATCAAGTTAATTTACTTTCAGTTGAGTATTATTTTACCAGAGTTAATTAGCAGAGAGATTGCTATTGTGGCCAATTGCAATGGCTCAGTAGATAAATTATTTATCATGGATGTAATGTGGTCCTTCTCTATGTTATGTGGTTTTCTATATAGTGTTCCAAAATTGCTTTAACCATTTTCGATTGGGGTTGAGAGCATTTGATAAATGGCCTCAGAAGCCAAGCAAGAAAGATCACTTGCGTTTCTTCCTCTTGTTCGCTAGGGGGCAGTAAAGCCAATGCTCGCCACAATCACCAAGCAGACACTTTTCCAAGACAAAACCACTCTTTGGTTTGTCCATCATGGCTGCGCCCCTAGTTCAATGTGAAAGTAAGCGATCATGCTGCCATGAAGTAACCTTGCGCTACGTATAGAGTCACCGAAGTATGTTGGAATTTCAGCGATAGCTCGGCCAGATAAGTTTATATCATAAATGGCTTTCCGTGTGAGCATCTCGATTTTCGGGAAATCTTTACGTGTTCCGAGAGTTGCTAACGTGTCTGCGCCACTGGAAAATGCGTCACCGTTTCTCAGAACGGGTCAGTCATCTACCTTATCTGCTAAACTAGATTTAATATCTCAAAATAATAAGCGATGATGAAAATGTAATAGCCTTTCCCCTATCCAGAAATATACTTAATTTTGTCCGAAACAAATGTCTTATTATATTTTCTTGTCAGGCATGACAGCCATACCTTATAGTTGGCTGACTAGCTAATCAGATATAGTCAGCCAACGTTAGTTATTTCATTTTGAAGAAATTGATCTGTTGATGTCAGGTTACATACATGTAATTTAGCTATAATTAATTTGGAAAAAAAGTCAGATTCGTGCGTCATTGTAAACTAACGTTAGGCATAACAGTTGCATAAATTACCTGGCAAGTCTACGCAGTGATGGTGATAATCTCGATGTCTCTGTTGCTTTGGTTTAGGATGGGCTGCCCGTCGTCCAGGGACCAATAATGGACACGGTTTTCGCTTCACTCCTGCCTGTTTTATTACATCGGATGCGTTTTTGAGCAGACTGGAGAAAGGCAAAGCGGCGGAGACAGATGACACTCTTTATCACTATCCAACCTCAGTTCTGCCCGACAGCGGTAATCACAACTGCTGCCTCTGAAAATTAAAGAGTTGGTTACCTACGGGATTTAGGGCATCGCAGTACAGTTTCGCCTTATCGAAATGCTGCGCACTGAATGAATGTCTAAGAATATTATATATATATTCCATTGTATTCTGTAGATCTGTATTATGTATTTCATATTTTACTCATACATCTGATAAATCAACCCCTAAACTCTTGTTTCAGCTGAACAATTATCATTGCTGGTGAAGGATCCAGATCAACCAGAGAACTCAAAGGTTTTAAGAGTGGCCATCATTGGTGCCCCAAATGCTGGGAAGTCCACACTGTCCAACCAACTGCTTGGCAGAAAGGTACTTTACTTTATTGTAATGGCCAGTTTCTTCACTTTAAGTTGTACACATATGCATCAAGAGTCACTCTTAAGTCAGTCAGGAGTGTATTTCCATGAACACCAGTTTCTCTGAACAGGTGTTTGCCGTTTCCAAGAAAGTGCACACCACACGGTCCCGTGCCCTTGGCGTTCTCACAGAAGACGACACACAAATTGTGAGAATCAGCTCACAGACCTTGCATTTAGAATAGCAGCAATTTGACAAGTGTTTGTTTGTTTTTCAGGGCAGTCTTGCATTATGTACAGTATCTGCCCAATATACAAACTTTAGATGTATTAGATAACCAAACTTGTACATGCTTACTTATACATTGTCTCTCTAGATTTTACTGGACACTCCTGGACTCACTACACCTACAAAAGTCAAGAGGTGATTTGTTACACATGTTTCATTACTGTGGTATCATAGTGATAAAATGAAATAGGTGAATTTCCAACGGTGCTATTTATCTTCTCCACAGGCACCAGCTGGAGAAGTCTCTCCTCGAGGATCCTTGGAATACAGTCAAGGAAGCTAGTCTTGGTACTGTGTGACTCTTCACTTTTTGCAACTTTTCGGGCACTCAGATGATTGGCCATAACTCGCCCATTGCTTTAAAGCCAGTCTAGTCTATGCTTTTTAAACAGTATGTTGTCCCATACATTTTCACAATTCATTTGAAATAAATAATTTTGTGGGCAAATGTCGATGCACTGCATTGATTTTTCATGTATATAGGATTATGTGTGAGTGTCACTGGCCTATGCCATCATCTTAATGTCCTCTTCTTGTTGTTATTGCTTCAGTGGTGGTAATGGTAGATGTGTCAGACAAGTGGGCCTGCAACAAGCTGGACTTTGAGGTCCTGAAATGCCTGACCCAATACCCAGATGTCCCAGCAGTCCTAGTTCTCAATAAGGTACAACTTATTTATCACATGCATGCAAACCTCATCCTCTCCATGGCCTTGTCAATAATAACTGATCATATGTGCTGAGGTGAGATCATGGTTGTCATATGATATTATGCATTATTATGATGTAATCAATTTGGAACTGTCTACTACATGAATTGGCACATGAACTGTGTAATGTGTATGGCACAGGTTGACATGCTGAAGAGCAAGAGCAGGTTGTTGGAGATCACAGCAGATCTGACATGTGGAGTGGTGAACGGCCGGAAGCTGCAGGTCCGCAGGGTGATCAAGCCACCCTGGGCTGAGAGGAGGACAGACAGGGAGGCTAGGACATCAGGGTCTGGAGATGAGGACAAGCCAGGTGGTGATGTGGCTCATGGTGAGGGCAGTGAGGCCCAGTCAGGGCTGAGTAAGGAGCAGCTTAGGGTTCTGAAGACTCAACAGGGCTGGGCTCACTTCAAGGACGTATTCATGCTCTCTGCTGTGGATGGAGAGGATGTGGAGACACTGAAGGTAATGTTAGCATATGGTGATATAGGGACTTATGAAGCAATGTATCTAATACTAAGTTGACAAGTACATTCAATGTAGAATTATTTGAGTTATTTGAAAGCCATGGACATCAATTGTAGCTATGTTTATGTATAACACTTAACTAACAATTAACAATTGCTGTTGACATCTGTCTGTCTGCTCTACAGAGATACCTAGTAGTGGGGGCAAAGCCTGGGTCTTGGCAATACCACAGTGATGTCCTGACAGATCAGACTCCTGAGGAGATCTGCACCAACACTGTCAGAGAGAAGCTTCTGGAATATCTGCCCAAAGAAGTCCCTTACACAATGACGCAGGTGACTCGTCATAACAGACACACACAGACTGCAGAACCAGACAATGCACTGCACTCATATAGCCATATGCCGATATAGTGCATGTGCATGTGTCAACCATTTTAACTGTCAAGCACTATCTCCCATCCCAGCTTGAGATGTATTGTAGGGCCAGTGTCCAATCACAATTATTTTTGACTCTTTAGTCCCTAATATCTATCTGTATGCCAGATATAGATGTAGCACATATAGAGAAATACTCATGGTAGTACTACTTTTGAAATTATATTAACTTTTTATTTCTCGCAATTGCAGGCCATTGACTTGTGGCACGACAGGGAGAATGGAGAGCTGGATATAGCAGTAAAACTGTATGTGAAGAAAGAAAGTCACATGGTAAGTGTGCTGCATTTCTCAGTACTATTTTCAATGTAGATTTCGATATGTCCCTTGTTGTGAAACATGTCAAGGAGCACCACTACCAACCTAACTACATTACTAATGAACACGTGAGAAGCCATCAGTGGAAGGAGATAAAGACGAGGAGAAAAGCTGCTGGAACTTTCTTTTAGACGGAGCAAGGCTCCACGCTCTATGGTTTGGCCCTTCACATAGACCTGTCAATGTGTCGGTTCATCTGAACCGTCTCTTTGACTTATTTTCCTCCTCCCTTAAAATCACATCCCCATTGTGAGTCTACAGCTTGATTCTACGTGATATCTCTATCAGGGTTGGGGTCAATTCCACTTCAATTTAGTAAATTCCGGAAGTAAATTGAAATTGCAAATTTCAATTCCGAGCAATGAGGAAAATTGGAATTTCAGTTTACTTTCTGAGTGGAGTTCAGGCCAACTGATCTGTGTTCCGTCACACCCATCTCCACCTAATGTTGGAGATATGAAGCTGCTCTACCATGTGTTCTCATACTGATAGTTACATGTGTAGATAAACTGTGTCCTCAGACTCACGAGTTTCAAGTCACGATGCCCGGAGTCTTCTTTAGCCTGTAATACCTTGTAAATATCTGAGCACTCCTTTTTAAACCATACATTTTTAATGGCAGACAGACAGGATGGATGTGAGCCTACATCTGCATTGGTGCAGCAGTGCTCAAAGTGATTCAAACCTGACCCCTGCACCAGACTGCTCTCTAGGTTTTTATTCAGCTAAGGGAATGGTGACAAAGTTGAAAATCATTGATTTACTGTATATTTAGTTGTTAGGACCTAGTGATTATTACAGTATACATTCTTCATATCTGCTGTGGTAACTGTGGCCCTCTTGTGGACTTAAAACATTGACATATTGAAATGCATGCTCATATTATTATACTGTATTTCCTCTGTCCTTCATTTCTCCTGATGACAGAAAATGGTGATTGGCCAGGCTGGTCAGATGGTTGCCAGGATAGCCAGAGAGGCTGGAGACGACCTGAGCACAGTGTTCCTCAGGGAGGTCAAGCTGAGGCTCTCTGTGAAGGTGAAGAACTGACGAGGATTATGATGAACTGAGTGTTATGATCATCTAGGGGACAGTTTTATGGTGGCCTTGTGAATAGGAAATGAACACTGTTGGACTCACTATTTTCAAGGAAAAATCTGACCGGTTTCTACTTCTTAACTATCAAATCAAAGTTTATTTGTCACATGCACCGAGTACAACCGGTGTAGACCTTACAGTGAAATGCTTACTTACAGGCTCTAACCAATAGTGCAAAAAAGGTATTAGGGGAACAATAGGTAAGTAAAGAAATAAAACAACAGTGAAAAATAACAGTAGCGAGGCTAGATACAGACACCGGTTAGTCAGGCTGATTGAGGTAGTATATACATGTAGATATGGTTAAAGTGACTATGCATATATGATGAACAGAGAGTAGCAGTAGTGTAAAGAGGGGTTGGTGGGTAGTGGGACACAATGCTGATAGCCCGGTTAGCCAATGTGCGGGAGCACTGGTTGGTCGGCCCAATTGAGGTAGTATGTACATGAATGTATAGTTAAAGTGACTATGCATATATGATAAACAGAGTAGCAGGGGGGGGAACACAATGCAAATAGTCCGGGGAGCCATTTGATTACCTGTTCAGGAGTCTTATGGCTTGGGGGTAAAAACTGTTGAGAAGCCTTTTTGTCCTAGACTTGGCACTCCGGTACTGCTTGCCATGCGGTAGTAGAGAGAACAGTCTATGATTGGGGTGGCTGGGGTCTTTGACAATTTTTAGGGCCTTCCTCTGACACCGCCTGGTGTAGAGGTCCTGGATGGCAGGCTACTTAGCCCCAGTGATGTACTGTACTACCCTCTGTAGTGCCTTACGGTCAGAGACCGAGCAATTGCCGTACCAGGCAGTGATGCAACCAGTCAGGATGCTCTCGATGTTGCAGCTGTAGAACCTTTTGAGGTTCTCAGGACCCATGCCAAATCTTTTTAGTTTCCTGAGGGGGAATAGGCTTTGGACAGACCTGTAGCTAAAATGTGCTGCTGAGAGATTGTAAAGGCTCATCATGAGTCAGCTAGTGAGATAGCCATCAGAAACAGAGAGACAGCACTCTCTCCCCTGGAACTTGGTCCCAGCCTCATCTACAGTCACTTCTCTCAAGGGTCAGAATACTGTGTTCTTGCATAAGCATTCTTCTTACGTAAAAGATGACTTGCAGATATTTGTTTTTATTTTCAGAGCTTCTGTAAGATTTTCTTTTAATTTCAATTTTGACCTCTTAATTAAACAGCTCTATTTTGGTGTGTGTGTGTGGTGGGGGTTGGGCCGAGCTGTGAAAAGGTTTCTGGTTTATCTTGGGCTTCCAGAAGCTTCCCCTTGGCAGTAGACCTCTGCTAGCCTGGCCTGCTGATAATTGAACTGGGAGTAGCACAGTCATGTTCTGTCTGTCGAATGTCCCTGTTGTTCTATCCAGCCCCTGCCTATCTCCGTCTCGCACTCTCTTGCTCAGCTGCCCATTGCAGTCCCCTCAAGCCTCCATTTCTATCACTCTTTCTTTTGTCTCTCATAGCAAAACTCAGCCCGAGAACTGAATTCTCAACTCTTTAATGGAAGGCAAAATGGAGCGCTAACCTGCTTGTAAAATGGGTCAGATAATAGTGATTAGGTTCATTCCCCCCCCCTGTGAGTTTGCTCTGAGCTTCTTTCTCTATCCAGGCTACCTTGATGAATAACAAGTGTGTGCCCTCTGTGGCCTAAAGGAAGGGCAAAGAGCGAAAAAGAGAGGAAAGGCTGGAGTGTCTCAATGAAGAGACCGAGAGGGCTGTGATGTCTTGTTTACTGTGTACAGAAACAGCTGCTCTCCATTGATTACTGACATTTACACTGCTAACTTGTGTAGAATGCTAGACTTGATCTCAGATTAGACTAACCAACTGCTTTTTAAAGCTGTACACTGTGGATATGAAATTGAATAAATAAACTAAACATTCATACAATTGTATGTGTAACCTGCAAATGCATTAAGGTGGTAACCTTGGTAACAGTATTCCACCTTTAGAGTAAGATGTACACCCAGACATTGATAGTAATTTGGTTTTGAATTAAAACATTTATTTCACAAGTCAACAAACACCTTACAATTAAAATATCTAAATCAGTTCTTATACACAATTCTGGTTCTTGGTATTACTAATCTGTTGTAAACAAATGCTCCTTTGTTGCAAGGAAGAAAAGTCCAGTCCACCCGTTTTTAGTTTCCTTTGTCGCAACTCCAGATGACATTGAGAAGCAGCAATAGAACCCTTACCATTGCTAAAACTCAGTAATGGTAACGGTTTGATCGCCACCCTCTAGCTTCCAACCGCATCTGTCCATCCGTTTGTGTGTGTACTACTGTAGCTATTACATTGAGAGGTGTCAATAGAACCCTTACCATTGCTAAAACTCAGTAATGGTAACGGTTTGATCGCCACCCTCTAGCTTCCAACCGCCAGCAGCGTCTAGCTTCCAACCGCCAGCAGCGTCTGTCCATCCGTTCGTGTGTGTACAAATGTAGCTATGACATTGAGAGGCGTCAATAGAACCCTTACCATTGCTAAAACTCAGTAATGGTAACGGTTTGATCGCCACCCTCTAGCTTCCAACCATCAACAGTGTGTGTGGGTGCTGATAGTAGCTAGAAGGGGGAATGAGACCCTGGATAGTACATCATCTATACTGTAGTGTCACCATAACGAACTTACAGTATATGATGATATCCTGTCCAGGGTACAAGACCAACATACAATGTCCCATGATGACTTCACCTAAATGAATAAACCTGTTGGAAAAAAAGAGAATGGATATTACATATTAAACACACACAAACCAATACAGAGAAACTGGTTTGAGTCAATATGTTGTTAATGTATTAACATTGAGAAGTCAACCACCCTGGGTATGAATACAATATGCATGCTATATTCTAGAATGATATTATATTTTCCCAGACATAAAATGCATCCGTGATACACAGAAATGTCAGGTGTCCAAATCTTTTTGAGGAGTCCTATTACAAGACTAACCAAGTGCAGGTCCCACATTGCATTATATCGATAGCGTGTACATGCGTTCCTTTGATGCAATTGCTTGTGGTTAACTAAAAAACACCACTTGCAGATCCTCATAATAGAGGACCTTCTCTAAACACCAGCTCTCTCCCCTAATGATCCACCTTCAAATGAAGCACAACCGACAGCGGTAGATGTTTCGTGACTTGGTTAGGTGATCAAAAACGTCTGTAAATATCACAGAATTGGCCTTTAAGTGCTCACCTCCACATCTGTTCTGTCTGCGTTGTCCTCAGTCTCCTCTTCAAGAACAAAGTGTTATTTAAGGGTGTTGATGGTGCTCTTAACACGCTGCTCTGGTTTACAACCACCAGCACATCTCCAACAGCACCAGGTTGTTCACAGACCCCTGACAGCTTGGAATGGTCTCCTTTAAGGCCACCAGCTCATTTACATATGGTGATGACATCACAGCTCTGGTCCCCTTATCTATCATGTTCTGGGTCTGGTCCAGTTTGTCTCTGACCAATGACATGCCCCCACCCCTTCTAATCAGACCCCAAACAGTTTTGCAATAACAGGTGTTTGACATCTCGCCTCGACGCCCCTCCATGCCCCCATACAAAGTACGTTTTTTTGGAAAGAGATACTAGGCCCTTATTTTGGCATGGTTATTTGACCTACACCATATACAGTACATTCGGGAAAGTATTCAGACCCATGACTTTTAACACATTTTGTTACGTTACAGCCTTATTCTAAAATTGATTTTCTTTTAAATTCCCCCTCATCAATCTACACACAATACCCCATTATGACAACGCAGAAACAGGTTTTTAGAAATGTGTGTAAAACCCCCATCCCGGAAATATCACATTTACATAAATATTCAGACCCTTTACTCAGTACTTTGTTGAAGCACCTTTGGCAGCGATTACAGCCTTGAGTCTTCTTGGGTATGACTCAAGGTGACTGATTGGTGGAGTGTTGCAGAGATGGTTATCCTTCTGGAAGGTGCTCCCATCTCCACAGAGGAACTCTGGAGCTCTGTCAGTGACCATCAGATTCTTGGTCACCTCCCTGAGAAAGGCCTTTCTCCCCCGATTGCTCAGTTTGGCCGGGAAACCAGCTCTGGCAAGTCTTGGTGGTTCCAAACTTCTTCCATTTAAGAATGATGGAGGCCATTGTGTTCTTGGGGACCTTCAATGCTGCAGAAATGTTTTGGTAACCTTCCCCAGATCTGTGCCTCGACACAATCCTGTCTCGGAGCTCTACGGGCAATTCCTTCGACCTCAAGGCTTGTTTTTTGCTCTGACATGCACTGCCAACTGTGGATATAGACCGGTGTGTACCTTTCCAAATAATGTGCAATCAATTGAATTTACCACAGGTGGACTTCAAGTTGTAGAAACATTTCAAGGATGATCAATGGAAACAGGATGCACCTGAGCTCAATTTTGGGTTTGAATACTTATGTAAATAAGATATCTGTTTTTAGTTTTTTATAAATTAGCGAAAATGTATCAACCTGTTTTCGCTTTGTCATTATGTTTTTTTGTGTGTAGATTGAGGGAAACATTAATCCATTTTAGGTTAAGGCTGTAACGTAACAAAATGTGGTAAAAGAGACGGGGTCTGAATACTTTCCAAATGCACTGTATACACACACAAGTATGTGGACACCCTTCAAAATTGTGAATTTGGCTATTCCAGCCACACTCGTTGCTGACGTGTATAAAATCAAGCACACAGCCATGCAGTCTCCATAGACAAACATTGGCTGTAGAATGGCCTTGCTGAAGAGCTCAGTGACTTTCAACGTGTCACGGTGATAGGATGCCACCTTTTCTAACAAATCAGTTCGTCAAATTTCTCTCTTCGTCAATTGTAAGTGCTGTTATTGTGAAGTGGAAAAATCTAGGAGTAACAACAGCTCACCCGCAAAGTGGTAGGCCACACAAGCTCACAGAACTGGACTGCTGAGTGCTGAAGTGCGCAAAAATCGTCTGTCCCAGGTTGCAAAACTCACTAGCGAGTTCCAAACTGCCTCTGGAAGCAACATCAGCACAAGAACCTTTTGGTTGGGAGCTTCATGAAATCGGTTTCCATGGCCGAGAGCTGCACACTAGCCTAAGATCAGCATGCACAATGCCAAGCGTTGGCTGGAATGGTGTAACGTTTGCTGCCATTGGACTCTGGAGCAGTGTAAACGCGTTCTCTGGAGGGATGAATCACACTTCACCATCTGGAAGTCTGACTTACAAATCTGGGTTTGGCGGATGCCAGGAGAACACTACAGTGCCTTGCAAAATGATTAATCCCCCTTGCCGTTTTTCCTATTTTGTTGCGTTACAACTTGTAATTTAAATGGATGATTTTTAATTTGATTTAATATAATGGACATCACAAAATAGTATAAATAGGAAATAGAAAAAATATCTTGTTTTAAAAAAAATCCCAAAATATTTTCATTTTAAAAAGATCAGAAACTTTGAACATCCCATGGAGAACCATTAAATCCATTATTAAACAATGTAAAGAATATGACACCTCAAAAAACTGCCAAGAGATGGCTGCCCACCAAAACTCACAGACCAGGCAAGGAGGGTATTATTCAGAGAGGCAACAAAGAGACCAAAGATAACCCTGAAGGAGCTGCAAAGCTCCGTAGCGAAGATTGGAGTATCTGCCCGTAGGACCACTTTAAGCCGTACACTCCACAGAGCTGGGCTTTACGGAAGAGTGTCCAGAAAAAAAAGACATTGCTTCACCTCTTTGAAAAATAAAATAAGCAAACACGTTTGGTGTTCACCAAAAGGCAGGTGGGAGACTCCCCAAACATATGAAAGAAGGTACTCTGGTCAGATGAGACTAAAATGTAGCTTTTTGGCCATAATGGAAAATGCTATTTCTGACGCAAACCCGACACCTCTCATCACCCTGAGAACACCAACACAATGATGTTTTTCATCAGCAGGGACTGGGAAACTGGTCAGAATTTAAGGAAATTCTTGAAGGGAAACCTGTTTCAGTCTTCCAGAGATTTGAGACTGGGATGGATGTTCACCTTCCAACAGAACAATGACCCTAAACATACTGCTAAAGCAACACTCGAGTGGTTTAAGGAAAAACATTTAAATGTCTTGGAATGGCCAAGTCAAAGCCCAGACCTCAATCCAATTGAGAATCTGTGGTATGACTTAAAGATCGCTGTACTCCAGCAGAACCCATCCAACTTGAAGGAGCTGGAGCAGTTTTGCCTTGAAGAATGGGCAAACATCCTAGTGGCTCGATGTGCCAAGTTTATAGAGACATACCACAAGAGACTGGCAGCTTAAATTGCTGCAAAAGGTGGCTCTACAAAGTATTGACTTTGGGGGGTGAATAGTTATGCAAGCTCAAGTTTTCCATTCTTTTGTCTTATTTCTTGTTTGTTTCACCCCAAAAATATTTTGCGTCTTCAAAGTGGTAGGCATGTTGGGTAAATCAAATGATACAATCCCCCCACCCAAATATATTTTAATTCCAGGTTGTAAGGCAACAAAATAGCAACAACTGTAAAGTTTGGTGGAGGGGGAATAATGGTCTGGAGCTGCTTTTCATGGTTCGGGCTAGGTCCCTTAGTTCCAGCGAAGGGAAATATTAACGCTACAGCATACAATGACATTCTAGACGATTCTGTGGTTTCAAACTTTGTGGCAACAGTTTGGGGAAGGCCCTTTCCTGTTTCAGCATGACAATGCCCCCTTGCACAAAGCGAGGTCCATAAAGAAATGGTTTGTCGAGATCGGTGTGGCCTTGACTGGCCTGCACAGAGCCCTGACCTCAACCCCATCAAAAACCTTTCGGATGAATCGGAATGCCAACTGCGAGCCTGGCCTAATCGCTCAACATCAGTGCCCGACCTCACTAAAGCTTGTGTCTGAATGGAAGCAAGTATCCGCAGCAATGTTCCAACATCTAGTGGAAAGCCTTCCCAGAAGAGTGGAGACTGTTATAGCAGCAAAGGGGGAGTGACCAACTCCATATTAATGGCCATGATTTTGGAATGAGATGTTTGACGAACAGGTGTCCACATACTTTTGGTCATGTAGTGTATCTTTCCACCATCGCATTTTAAGAGGTGTTTTGTTTTACATCTTGTCTAATTATTTTTTGTCAATATTCAGACGCACCCAATCAAACATTGTTCAAACATGACGTGAACTTAACTGGTTATTGAAGTAACTGAATAATTTAACATTATGACTTGAAGAGAACCACCTAAGAAACAGACAACTGAGATGATTCCTCTTGAAACTTTCAAAAATGTGTTGCAACAGCACATCCATACAGATTTTCCCTACCACACAGACTTTATAGTTCATGCCATGGAAATGCAATCAATTGCGGCTTAGATCTTGAGTACAAAGGAAAGGGTACCCAAGCATCAGCAGCTCATTTCAACTGAATATGATGCAATGACTCTTCTTGATGTAGATGTTTGTCGTTTGAATCATCTACATATCAAATATAACTGCAACCATCTTCCAGGAGCTTTCATTGTGGGTGGCATTATATGGCACCATATTTGTATAATATTTCAACTAAATTAAATGTATGGATGATGTACGCGGGAGGTGTCAGGTGACACGGTTTAGGGTGAGGGCTGGGTGAGGGTGACAACTTAGCCCAGTCACAGTGGAGACTGACTCTCCAGTTTGGGTGCGGACCAAGGGTGTTTGATTGGTTGGGTTGAGCCTAAAGATAAAGACGTTAGCAGGCCTATCTGGGCGGCACCAGACTATGGGCTAGGGAAATAGATTTCCGTGAATTTTACATCGCATTATTTTCTGTGGCCCGGCAAACATGAACGAGCACGAGGACATGCATTTATTTGAGTGTTGAAGGATTTTTACAAAATGTCTGTCCAGCCAGTGACATCAGACAGACATGAGAAGGTCATGTTACTGTATGCTATTTGTTTGTGCCCAGAATGAAGGTTTGTCTATTTGAGTGTCAGGCTTTTACATTTTGTTTTTATCAGAGTTTTATTTACTGTTTTGTCTTGCTTTACTCTGTAGGGATTGTTTCACATTTCACATGCGATAAGTGAAATTAAATGAGCTATTAACATAATGAATTATCAGATGCAAGTATTGGAAAAATAAAAAATGACCTAAAATATCCCCAAAAGAAAATTAACATGCAGGACTCTTGGGTAATACGCCTGATGCAGTGAATTTTGTAGTGTAGTAACTTGAATGAAAGTAAGTTGCTATTTATATACATTTATAGAACTGTTCTGTTTTACCTCTGCATAACATGAGTCTCCAGTCCATATATGTTCTTTGAGGGCCCTGTATCTTCTTACGCTGGGATAAGATATTTGTAAGCTCTATGAAATGTGCATTTAATATGTAGAATGACATATCCATTCCTAATGATCATTTGATGTGTGTGTCGGGGAAGCTACTCTGAAAAGATAACCAAGCTACCAAATACTTCACACTGAAAGAAGTTAAGTAAACTATATTTTTCTTACTGGTAGCTTATCTAAAAAGGTACTTCGAAAAAGTATACTGAACAAAATTATAAACGCAACATGCAAACGTTTTAACAATTTTACTGAGTTACAGTTCATATAAGGAAATCAGTTAATTGAAATAAATTAATCAGGCCCTAATCTATGGATATCACATGACTGGGCAGGGGCACAGAATGAGTTTTCCCCCACAAATGGGCTTTATTATAGACAGGAGGCCTTTACTGAATGTGTAAGTTGTCACTCTAAACCAGGGGTAGGCAACTAGTTAGTTTGGAACATCTTTTTGTACACTTGAAATTGACCATGTCACTCTGTATAAAGATAGGAGACAAGCGAGGAATACAAAACAAAAGGGCGAGGTGTAAAGCTCTAAATAACACATGGGACGAGGCCTGTAAAACAACTGCAGAATAACACGTAGCATGGAAACCGATGACAACAGCACAAGACCAACGGACATGGTAACAATAACCGACAAGGACAATGGGGAACAGAGGGCACATATACACATACTAATCAGGTGGAATGGGAACCAGGTGTGCGTAATTAGACAAGACAGTCCAGGGTTGATGGTAATTAATCTAGTTCAGTGACGTCTAGAAGGCCATAACGTAGACCTCAGAAGCTGGTGAATGGAATGAGCAGCAGCACCAAGGGGATCCGTGACAGACCACAATAAGAGATTATTTTCAATTACAATCATTTCATACCTTGATTACATTGAGAATTTTTTTTCATGTATTCTTGGGAATACCGATTTCCTAAATTAAATTCATTTTTAGCTGAATTTCTGGTGATTTTACTGTCTTTTTTAACCTAACCCCATATAAACACAAAAACATCCTATGGCGTTCTGCATTAGCATCGAACAGCCCCCGTGATATGCAGCTGTTCAGGGAAGCTAGAAACCATTATACACAGGCAGTTAGAAAAGCCAAGGCTAGCCTTTTCAAGCAGAAATTTGCTTCCTGCAACACTAACTCAAAAAAGTTCTGGGACACTGTAAAGTCCATGGAGAATAAGAACACCTCTTCCCAGCTGCCCACTGCACTGAAGATAGGAAACACTGTCACCACTGATAAATCGACTATAATTGAGAATTTCAATAAGCATTTTTCTACGGCTGGCCATGCTTTCCACCTGGCTACTCCTACCCCGGTCAACAGCATTGCACCCCCCACAACAACTCGCCCAAGCCTTCCCCATTTCTCCTTCTCCCAAATTCAGTCAGCTGATGTTCTGAAAGAGCTGCAAAATCTGGACCCCTACAAATCAGCCGGGCTAGACAATCTGGACCCTTTCGTTCTAAAATGATATGTCGAAATGGTTGCCACCCCTATTACTAGCCTGTTCAACCTCTCTTTCTTGTCGTCTGAGATTCCCAAAGATTGCAAAGCAGCTGCGGTCATCCCCCTCTTCAAAGGGGGGGACACTCTTGACCCAAACTGCTACAGACCTATATCTATCCTACCCTGCCTTTCTTAGGTCTTCGAAAGCCAAGTCAACAAACAGATTACCGACCATTTCGAATCTCACCGTACCTTCTCTGCTATGCAATCTGGTTTCAGAGCTGGTCATGGGTGCACCTCAGCCACGCTCAAGGTCCTAAACGATATCTTAACCGCCATCGATAAGAAACATTACTGTGCAGCCGTATTCATTGATCTGGCCAAGGCTTTCGACTGTCAATCACCACATCCTCATCGGCAGACTCGACAGCCTTGGTTTCTCAAATGATTGCCTCGCCTGGTTCACCAACTACTTCTCTGATAGAGTTCAGTGTGTCAAATCGGAGGGTCTGCTGTCCGGACCTCTGGCAGTCTCTATGGGGGTGCCACAGGGTTCAATTATTGGACCGACTCTCTTCTCTGTATACATCAATGATGTCGCTCTTGCTGCTGGTGAGTCTCTGATCCACCTCTACGCAGACGACACCATTCTGTATACTTCTGGCCCTTCTTTGGACACTGTGTTATCTAACCTCCAGAAGTGCTTCAATGCCATACAACTCTCCTTCCGTGGCCTCCAATTCCTCTTAAATACAAGTACAACTAAATGCATGCTCTTCAACCGATCGCTGCCTGCACCTGCCCGCCTGTCCAACATCACTACTCTGGACGGCTCTGACTTAGAATACGTGGACAAATCCAAATCAAATCAAATCAAATTTTATTTGTCACATACACATGGTTAGCAGATGTTAATGCGAGTGTAGCGAAATGCTTGTGCTTCTAGTTCCGACAATGCAGTGATAACCAACAAGTAATCTAACTAACAATTCCAAAACTACTGTCTTATACACAGTGTAAGGGGATAAAGAATATGTACATAAGGATATATGAATGAGTGATGGTACAGGGCAGCATACAGTAGATGGTATCGAGTACAGTATATACATATGAGATGAGTATGTAGACAAAGTAAACAAAGTGGCATAGTTAAAGTGGCTAGTGATACATGTATTACATAAGGATGCAGTCGATGATATAGAGTACAGTATATACGTATGCATATGAGATGAATGATGTAGGGTAAGTAACATTATATAAGGTAGTGTTACGGATACAGTTATCCTGTGTGTGTGTGTATCCTGTGTGTGTGTTTCTTTTCTCTCCTTCTCCCCTCACAGGTGAAAATTATCACTCCCCAATCAGTCAACAATCAATCATCAATCAGAAGACACACCTTATCCTGTTTCCTAACCTATCACAGTTCCTTCCCCATGGTTTAAAAACCCCATCATTTGTTTGTTCTAGAGCTCAATCTCTCTGTAAATGCCATGTTTGTAGGTCTCTGTGGTTCACTCTCGCTTTGTGTCTTAACCTCTCTTTTGTTTAATCACCTCATAGCACTTTGTCATCACCTGTGAGTATTGTTTTTGGTTATGGTGTATGTTTGTTGCTGGTGGGAAAAGGGGGAAACTAAGACAAATCGCCCATGGGCATACACTACCCGTAGGTGAACTTTGTTAAATACACTAGTTAGAACTGGGCGGACCACCCACTGTATTTTTGGTTAGTTAGCTGTTGTTAAAGTAGGCTAGTCTAGCTTAGGGGTGTTTTTGAATACTTATTGTTTCTTTCATTGGGTCCAGCTCAGCCCCTTTTCCTGCTCCCCCCATTACCGTGTGTTTATAAATAAACCTGGAGTTTGACGGTAGATTTCTGTTGTCGTGGTTATTTCGTTCACACTTTTACTTCGTCACAATAATAATTTGCATGAGTTATGTTACGGGTCTTTGTGACCCCAGACAACTTCCTACAGTACTCAGTCATGGCTTTTGGGATGCGAAATGCACCAGCCACCTTCCAACGACTGGTTAACTCCGTATTAGCTGGCGTTCCTAATTGTAGTGCATACCTTGATGACCTAGTGATTTATTCGTCTGAGTGGTCAGATCATGTTGACTCGCTAAGGGTAGTATGTGAACGGTTGGCAGCTGCTTCTCTAACCCTGAACTTGGCAAAGTGCGAGTTTGGGAAGGCTACTGTTACCTATCTCGGTAAAGAGGTTGGCCATGGACAGGTGCGCCCTGTTGATGCCAAGGTCTTGGCTATAACTGTATTCCCTGCACCTACCACCAGACGAGAGCTACGCCGCTTTTTAGGGATGGTTGGCTACTACCGTAGCTTCTGTAAGAATTTCTCTGCGGTAGTTGCTCCATTGACCGATTTGCTTAGTCCGGCTAGATCATTTGTGTGGTCCCCTGATTGTAAGAGAGCTTTTGAATCAGCGAAATCACTCTTATGTAGTACACCTGTACTTGCTGCTCCAGATTTTGAACAACCGCTCAAACTTGAGGTAGATGCTAGTGCCAGAGGTGCTGGTGCTGTTCTACTGCAGCAGGACAAGAGTGGAGTGGATCATCCCGTTTGTTATTTTTCACGTAAATTTAATAAATGTCAAACTATGCGACAATAGAACAAGAAGATCTTGCTTTGTTGTTGGCTCTGCAATACTTAGAAGTATATATTGGTTCCAGTGCCCTACCCGTGATTGTATATACTGACCATAACCCTTTAGTTTTTCTCCACTGAATGTACAACCAGAACCAAAAAATCACTGGGGAAGCCAAGCCCCCCCTAAAAAAACATGTGTTGTGATAATTGCGTTGTTTGCTCTATAACCTGTTCATTCATAATCCTTGCGAACTTGATATATAGGCCTAAAGGCCGAGACAATAAGACAGTGGCAGAATAAATTCAACCTTACAGGATTTATCATAAAACCGCATAGCAACTTCTGTTCAGTAAAGTCCACAGAGCATATTGCATGTACAGTAAGACAGTTACATGACCTACAGCATGGTCAAGCAACATTTTCGGACCACTAAACTATTGATTTAGAACCACAGAGTTACGGCAAGTCGCAAAGAAAACAGGAGCTGCTTGCACCATTTCAACTTCACCATCAAGTCACCTTTGCTTAGTCTAATACAGTGACAACTAAAAGATACCAAAAACAATTTAGTCCAGTCAACGTAAGCTAAATATGATGGGCCTGTCCATGGATCTGATTTGTGTGTGTGTGTGTGCAAGTATAAAAACATGTTTCATGTTGACAAAATGGTCTATCACTGTGTCATACAGTACACAGTTTATTTTTTGTTGTCCTAGGCTACCTGGCTAAAATGCTTGCTTGCTAGCTTAACTTCCATTTATGGGCTATGTTCGCTAGTTAACATTAGCCTTTTAGCTACATATTGAACTTCCATCCTCTCAGGCCAAGGGTACAATGTATGAATTAATGGTTGGATCAGAATCGCCGTTATAATCATTGGCCAGTGCGGAGAATTAAGTAAAACCACAAATCCAAATCTCCATCCATGGCTAATTTAGCAAAGAGACCATTTTGCTAGCTGGCTAGCTAGCCACCGCAGGACAACAACACAATGAGATGCAAAAATGTACGTTCTGTCAATGATGTATGCTCTCAATGGGATTTGATAGGAGTGATGCCAAATCCAAGCTGGCTTCCCTTGACACTTTCTTTTGGTGCACCAGGACCATTCACAGTTGAGCTCACTCAGTTTAGCTCAATGCTGATTGGCTAATTATTTATATCCTTTTTGTCAAAGAGGCCAGATGCTCGCTGGCTTCTCTTTTGCCTTCAATGTTACAGGCGGAAACAATGTCATACTCGTTTGGACCAGACAGCATCAGATAGATGGCCTACACATAGAGACAGAGGGGTGCTGTTTTGCTCGGATGCTTTCTCCTGTGAGATACATTCAGTATCTTGCAAATTGAAAGGGAAAGGGGTATACCTAGTCAGTTGTACAACTGAATGACTTCAACTGAAATGTGTCTACCACATTAACCCAACCCCTCTGAATCAGAGAGGTGCGGGGGGCTGCCATAATCGATATCCACGTCTTAGGTGCCCGGGAACAGTGGGTTAACTGCCTTGCTCAGGGCAAAGTACAATTATGAAACACAGAGATTAAATATTTATTTATTTTTTTGTCAATTTTTTGGAGAAGCCTGGCTTCCCACACCACAGGATTAGCACCTTGCCAGGGAGTTGGGGGTTTTGAAGTTGGGGAACCCCAATGTCACTGACTATACTGAACACCCCCCCACCCTGCTCCCCTCTTTTCACACACCAACATTTAGGCTACTCTAAACTGAAAGATCAAAGTGGGGTTCCGATTGATGTCCCAACACCTCACACACCTCTGTCTTGTCTTCCATATGGGAGGAAAAAGTATAGGGGATTACTGTCTGAATCAGATCTCAAGTGCAGATCACTGATCTCGGTATGAGTTTGGAGTAAATCAGAGTGGGATAACAAGAGCACTCACTGACTGGCGCTCCAAGGCCATGTATCTGTATGAGAAGCCGCTCTGTGGAGACTACCCATTTTTTATTATTTGTAATTTTTTTTAACCTTTATTTAACTCCGCAAGTCAGTTAAGAACAAATTCTTATTTACAATGACAGCCTACCAAAAGACAAAAGGCCTCCTGTGGGGATGGGGGCTGGGATTAAAAAGAAAAATAAATTAAATAAAAAATATAGGACAAAACACACATCACGACAAGAGACAACACTACATAAAGAGAGACCTAAGACAACAACATAGCATCGCAGCGACACATGACAACACAGCATGGTAGCAACACAACATGACAACAACATGGTAGCAACACAACATGGCAGCAGCACAACATGGTAGCAGCACAAAAGAGGGTACAAACATTATTGGGCACAGACAACAGCACAAAGGGCAAGAAGGTAAAGACAACAATACATCACGTGACGCAGCCATAACTGTCAGTAAGAGTGTCCACGACTGAGTCTTTGAATGAAGTTAACTGTCCAGTTTGTTGCAGCTCATTCCAGTCGCTAGCTGCAGCGAACTGAAAAGATGAGCGAACCAAGGATGTGTGTGCTTTGGGATCTTTAACAGAATGTGACTGGCAGAATGGGTGTTGTATGTGGAGGATGAGGGCTGCAGTAGATTTCTCAGATAGGGGTAAGTGAGGCCTAAGAGGGTTTTTATAAATAAGCATCAACCAGTGGGTCTTGCGAGGGGCATACAGAGATGACCAGTTTACAGAAGAGTATAGAGTGCAGTGATGTGTCCTATAAGGAGCATTGGTTGCAAATCTGATGGCCGAATTATAAAGAACATCTAGCCGCTCGAGAGCACCGTTATCTGCCTATCTATAAATTACGTCTCCGTAATCCAGCATGGTCATCTGAATCAGGGTTAGTTTGGCAGCTGGGGTGAAAGAGGAGCGATTACGATAGAGGAAACCATACTCCCAAGTACTCGTATGAGGTGACTACCTCAAGCTCTAAACCCTCAGAAGTAGTAATCATACCTGTGGGGAGAGGGCCATTCTTCCTACCAAACCACATGACCTTTGTTTTGGAGGTGTTCAGATCAAGGTTAAAGACAGAAAGCTTGTTGGACACTAAGAAAGCTTTGTTGTGGAGCATTTAACACAACATCCATCTTAGTATAAGACTGCATCTGCATATAAATTTATGAGAGAGCTTCCTACTACCTGAGCTATGTTGTTGATGTAAATTGAGAAGAGCGTGTGGCCTAGGATCGAGCCTTGGGGTACACCCTTGGTGACAGGCAATAGCTGAGACAGCATATGTTCTGACTTTATACACTGCACTCTTTGAGAGGTAGTTAGCCAATCAGGCCAAAGACTCCTCAGACACCACTACACCTTAGCCGGCCCACAATAATGGAATGGTCTATCGTATCAAATCCTTTGGCCAAGTCAATAAAAATAGCAGCACCACGCTGCTTAGAATCAAGAGCAATGGTGACATCATTGAGGACCTTTAAGGTTGCAGTGATACATCCATAACCTCAGCGGAAACCAGAATGCATACCATTGAGAATACTATAGACATCAAGAAAGCCAGTCAGTTGATTATTGACAAGTTTTTCCAACACTTTTGATAAACAGGGCAAAATAGAAATATGCCTATACCAGCTAGGATCAGCTTGATCTCCGCCTTTAAATAAAGGATGGACTGTGTCTGCCTTCCAAGCAAAGAGAATCTCAACAGAAAGGAGAGACAGATTAAAAAGGTCAGAGATAAGCTTGGTGATGATAGGTGCAGCAACCTTAAAGAAGAAAGGGTCTAAACCATCTGACCCAGATGTTTTTTGGGGGTCAAGTTTAGCACCTCAGACTCAGTGACCACCTGCAGGGAGAAACTTTGTAGCGGGGCAGGGTAAAAAAGAGGGTGGAGCATCAGGGCTAGTCGCATTAGAAGGGGTGCGAGATGAGGAAATGTTGAACAGGCAAGAAGGCATGGCTGAGTCAAATGGGAATCCTGACTTAATGAAGTGGTGATTAAAAAGCTACGCCATGTGCTTCTTGTCAGTAACAGCCACCTCATCAACTTTAAGGGACACGGGCAGCTGTGAGGAGGAGGGTTTATTCTCCAGGTCTTTTAACCGTTTTCCAGAACTTCATGGGGTTAGACCCACAGAGTGAGAACTGCTCCTTAAAATAATTAACTTTGGCCTTCCGGATAGGCTGAGTGCACTTATTTCTCATTTGCCTGTATGAGAGCCAGTCAGCCTGAGTATGCGTGTGCCAAGCCTTTCGCCAAATGCAGTTCTTGAAGTGGAGTAACTCTGCAAGATCACGGTCAAACCAGGGGCTGAACTTGTTTTTAATTCTCATTTTATTTATTGGGGCGTGTTTGTTCTTAAGGATCTGCCCATTTTTTTCAAATTTAGCCTAAAGCTCTGGCCCTGAAGCAAGGATATGCATATTCTTGAAGGATATGCATGTTCTTGGTACCATTTGAAAGGAAACACTTATGTTTGTGGAAATGTGAAAGGAACGTAGGAGAATATAACACAATAGATCTGGTAAAAGATAATACAAAGAAAAAACAACAGTTCTTTTGTATTTTTTGTACCATCATCTTTGAAATGCAAGAGAAAGGCCATAATGTATTATTCCAACCCAGGTACAATTTAGATTTTGGTCACTAGATGGCAGCAGTGTATGTGCAATGTTTTAGACTGATCCAATGAACCGTTGTATTTCTGTTCAAAATGTTGTATCAAGACTGCCCAAATGTGCCTAATTTGTTTATTAATAACTTTTCAAGTTAACTGTGCACACTCCTCAAACAATGGCATGCTATTTTTTTTCACTGTAATAGCTACTGTAAATTGGACAGTGCAGTTAGATTAACAAGAATTGAAGCTTTCTGCCCATATAAGATATGTTTGTGTTCTGGGAAATGTTCTTGTTACTTACAACCTCATGCTAATCACATTAGCAGACGTTAGTTCAACCGTCCCGTGGTTCGGACACAGAAGTTGTAACAATATCACTGAAAATGTAAAAAAAGAAAATGTCAAAAAAGAAGGCCCAAGCTCTTCGACAGAGGGAATCAAGCTGCTTCTATACCAATTTACAGAGGCCAGGTCATGAAGGAAGGCTTGCTCATTAAAGTTTTTTTAGCAAGCGTTGATGACAAATCAGGACAGTTTGTTTCATTGAGCAGCCATTAAGGACACAGTTTGTAAAACAGTGATCAATAAGGTCATTAAAGAAAACACCAGACTAATACCTATCAGAATTATTTGTGAGTATAACATCCAGGAGAGTAGCCTTTTCTGGGTGTTTGGAGTCATACTTTGTGGGATTGGTAATATACAACTCTCAGTCCAAGAACTACGATTTATTGTCCACCAGGAATGTTTGTGTTTCATGGATAGACCTTGACAACTAAATGTTATTGGATATGTTGCATAATAGTGTTCAAGTGGTCCTAATTGAGTCTTCCAGTACGGTTATTGCTCTTTTCCTATTGAGAGGGGTAGAATTAGCATATGCAGTCTATTGTCATAGGTCTATGGAAATAATTTATAACCAAATAGGCTAAACTTGTCCTGAATGACGCAAATAAATATATTGTACTGGATTGGAAAGATACGTTTCGGCGACGCAGTTCTTGGAACGTCAGCGGTGAATTTGGGGGTGAAATTAAGTTTCCAACTCTTCAAATCCGCGTGTCGCTCCAGGGTCGCGAGCTATGGGAACAGTTTGGAGATATCGGAACAGAGATGCTTTTCACCAAAACAGGAAGGTAGAATGTGTGGATGGATGATAAATAATTACCGGTAGCCATTTATAATAATCCCTTGTCCTAGCTGTGTCGTTTTTTTTTGGAGAAGAAAGGCTTTGAAAGAGTTATGCTGTGTTGGAAATGTATTAGAGAAAGTATATGTTTCTTTCATAATGACAATGTACCATTATAATTTAAAGGAAAAGTTGTATTGTCTATCCTGCCGCTCTATGTGATTGAATAAGCGATTGAGGCGACCTGTTAGTTCAAAAGTGTTCAAATTTACCGCCTGATGTTATAGGCGCATGTTTCCAAACTGCGTAGTCACTGTGACGGGGTTAAATCCTCGGGCAAAGTACATGCTGATGATGGAGATGGTCGAGTCTGATGATAACAAATACAAGGTAGGCCTACCTCACATACCCCTCTCAGCATTAATATTTATTTCTATTTTGTTATCTATTGGCTACCATGTTTCACAAACAGTTGCAGGGTAGGGATTGTGTTTATAGAGATTGATAAGCTTTTACTAATGTATGCTTGTATAATAACTGCATAAGGTGCTTTTGTTACTGTGTAATCCATGTATATTGACACTATACATCTGTTCTGTACAGTGGAGCAGGGATCACTGGGTAGTGAGTGGTATGACTGAACCCCACCTTTCCAACCACTTCTTCATCCAACCAAACTCACCTGCCCTGGGAGAGAGGTGGATGCAGTGCCCAGTCTCTTTCCACAAGCAAACTCACCCGCCCTGGGAGAGAGGTGGATGCAGTGCCCAGTCTCTTTCCACAAGCAAACTCACCCGCCCTGGGAGAGAGGTGGATGCAGTGCCCAGTCTCTTTCAACAAGCAAACTCACCCGCCCTGGGAGAGAGGTGGATGCAGTGCCCAGTCTCTTTCCACAAGCAAACTCACCTGCCCTGGGAGAGAGGTGGATGCAGTGCCCAGTCTCTTTCCACAAGCAAACTCACCCGCCCTAGGAGAGAGGTGGATGCAGTGCCCAGTCTCTTTCCACAAGCAAACTCACCCGCCCTGGGAGAGAGGTGGATGCAGTGCCCAGTCTCTTTCCACAAGCAAACTCACCCGCCCTGGGATAGAGGTGGATGCAGTGCTCAGTCTCTTTCCACAAGCAAACTCACCCGCCCTGGGATAGAGGTGGATGCAGTGCCCAGTCTCTTTCCACAAGCAAACTCACCTGCCCTAGGATAGAGGTGGATGCAGTGCCCAGTCTCTTTCCACAAGCAAACTCACCCGCCCTGGGAGAGAGGTGGATGCAGTGCCCAGTCTCTTTCCACAAGCAAACTCACCCGCCCTGGGAGAGAGGTGGATGCAGTGCCCAGTCTCTTTCCACAAGCAAACTCACCCGCCCTGGGAGAGAGGTGGATGCAGTGCCCAGTCTCTTTCCACAAGCAAACTCACCTGCCCTGGGAGAGAGGTGGATGCAGTGCCCAGTCTCTTTCCACAAGCAAACTCACCCGCCCTGGGAGAGAGGTGGATGCAGTGCCCAGTCTCTTTCCACAAGCAAACTCACCCGCCCTGGGAGAGAGGTGGATGCAGTGCCAAGTCTCTTTCCACAAGCAAACTCACCAACACCCTCAACTCCAATAGCCCGGTAAGGCTTGGCACGGAAGACCCTGGCACTATCTGTGACACTAAAAGTGCCATGTCACCATGATAGTGTTGCAATAGATGATAACCACTGAATGTTAAGTTTGGTGATACAATGAAGTAATAGATGCTTTGCTTTCATATCAGATACCTCTGTAAATATATCAGATACTGCTGCAAATATGAGGATATCACCATGTAGGATGAGATGGAGTGTATGTATTGGCAGGCATACTTACTATGGCAGGTTGCCTAGTTTGAATGCAGTGGGTGAGGTAGGTAATACAGGTTCTCCGGTTAGGATAGGGAGAGAATTGAGGTTCTGTTTTAGAGAGAGTCTGTGCTGCTGTTTATTTCCTCTAATCAAACATAATCCATGATCATTTCCATAGGTTTTGTGTTCTAAAAATACACAGAACATATTTTCATCAGCATATTTTACATCATAAACAATATTACTTGTCACATTCCAACACAATCTCAGAGCCAATAGTCAAATCCTAATTAAAACTCTCCAAAGCATTTTACAAATAGATTCATTTCAAGGTATAAATGAGATCTTTCCAACATGCAAACATTCCTATCAATATGTGACAACAACTCAACATTTGACTTAATAATTAAATAATCTTTAAATGCACATCAATTGAAACATGACAAGCAAAGTAAAATGTAAACAATATTGTGGGTTACTTATAGTTGGCTAATGTGATGCACAGATAATAGAAATAAAGGGATGATTGTTGGAGAGGTTTGTACTACTGCCTGGCACTGAAACTAAAAGACAAAGGAATTCAAGTATTTAGCAAATTAAATTAGTTTTAGGTGTGCTCAGAGAATAGAGATCTTTAGTACCCAAAAGGCAATATTAACATAGGCAGGGCCATTGTAGACGGATACATTGGGATCTCTATACATCTCTATGGCTCAGAGGTGCCTGCAATTAAATGGACAGTTAGCTAAAAAGTGCAATTAAAGGAACAGTAAACTAAGTGTGATTAAAAGACTATGAAAAATGATTGCCTTTTCTACAATGCTAGCACAGGAGGTTGGTCGCACGTTAATTGGGGAGAAGGTGCTCATGGTAATGGCTGGAGTGGAGTAAGAGGAATGATATCAAATACATCAAACACATGGTTTCCATGTTTGATGCCATTCCATTTGCTCCGTTCCAGCCATTATTAAGAGCCGCTCTCCCCTCAGCAGCCTCCACTGAATACGAGTAACAGGTATCATATGTTTTGCAGGTGGTTCTCCACTCCATGCATAAGTACCAGCCCCGCCACAGCCCTCTGTCAGGGGACTACCTGCGCTTCACCTTCCCTGAGGCAGCCTTCATCGCTGTCACTGCCTACCAGAACTCAGAGGTAAGGCCACGACACCTTTAGCATTTCACAGGAGATACTGGAACAACTGTATTCTGATTGTGTTGATAAGAGTGCCATCTGGAGGGTGAATATGCACAGTGCATGTAAAATCTGGGAAGTCAAATGCTTCCCTACAAAAGAGCATAATAAGAGATGTGTAAAACTATAATTAATGAGGCGTGCTAATTTACCCAACAGATAACAAAATAGAGATAGACAACAACCCCTTTGCAAAAGGCTTTCGTGACAACGGGCTGAACAGAAAAGTGAGAGACCTTCAGATAGCCTTCTAGTAGCTTGAAATATGAACAGCAACTCTCACTTGAAAGTGATGCAATAATGACTCAGAATAACATCATCATATTTGTTGGTCAATCATCTATTCACCAATCTGTTCCTTTTGGTAAACCTGTTAGCGCAGTGGGAAATATGATGATTGTGTAGAATTGGAATGGTACTTCGATGACTCACTGATCAATTAAGTGCCATGTTCTTTTACTCTTTACTGGTACACATCACTATTATGTTACTAAGAAACTTTGAATAATGTGAATTCTTTCTCTCTGTACGTTCAGAGAAAAGGAAGGACAGAACTCTGACAAACTAAATGTAAGAACGCCTGCAGAATCAAAAACCTTCAACTAAGGCAACTAAGAGATAGCCATGTGGACATTCAAGTCCCCTCCTCCTCTCTAGAATATCCCTATAAGGCACCTATGTGTGACTTGGATTTTGATGAACAGAGTGAGAAATAAAGCGATCTCTTGCTCAGTAAACACAACAGGTCAGGTAGACGTTCAAATTTTGCCTCACCACTTGTCGACCTCTAGTGCCACCTCTGGGTAGAGTTGAGACAAATGAATGCAATATTGAGTCATTCCAAGGTAACTGTATAGCGCATCTCTCTTTGCAATGTTAGATGTTGTTTAAATGTACATATTTTTCAGTTGTATGATAGGCAAGTGGTTTGCTAGGAGAAGGAACTGGAGACTATTCTGCCCTGACATTTGATTAGTATAATTAGTAAAGGGAACTAATAATATGCATCACGTCAGAACTAGAACTCAGTATGTCACATATTCTCCCTTTTTCTCTGGACATTGTAAATCATGTGAGATTTTGTGTAAGATTTACCTGTACATGCAGAAGAACAGTGGCTTATCAAATAATAGAACATGATAATTAGACTTCTGATGTTTTGATGTTAACATTAGCCCATCCGTTAGTGTCTGTATCGTCATGCCAGAAGAGTTGGCTACATCCACTACAGCACTACACAGTATGGAAGGAGGATAATGTAACAGGCCACTGGTAACAAATTCTCTGAAAGAATACTGAGGAAACTGTATAAGGCAGACATTTATTATAGGGCAGCACATAATACTTTGCCACAGAGTTGAGGATATGAGTGTGATGTTCACATGCTGAAATATCCATGCTAGACCAGTTTTCCAGTATTATTTAATAGTCTAGAAAATGGACGAATTCACACGAACATTTGAGTCTGAATAGATACATTTCAATAATGGGTGATCAATTTAAACATGTTTCATTACAGATACTCTATAGATAAAGATACAAGTTAAAAGGCATACAATGTTTGGTCTTCCACCTACATTCTAGATCCGAAAGGTATATTTTCTGATCTGAAAGTTGCTTCTACCCTGCTGAAATTACACCATCCATTCATAGTAATACATGAGACATTTTTGAAAGAGCATTGACACAAAAATTAGATGCCAAAAAAGAACATACAACGGGAGTTTTTCAGCTGAACAAAAACACAATTTGACCAGGGAAAGCCATCATCAGTATGTCCAGATGGAAATGTTGATGTGTTCTGACTTTATACAATTCAAACCAGCCATTTCATGAAACACAATACAGGTTCCCATCTACATTTACAGTACTGTATCACACTGTTGATCAATCAAATTTTACGGTCTAGTCTACTACTATGTAAATCTTACAAGCGGAGATTATAATAAAATACAATATTCTTTTGGTGATCAGTAGGGATTAGATAATGACATTTCTCCCCCAGACCAGAGATATACCACAGTTGGCAGCAGGTTGACATTACTGTAAAAAAATGACATATTAGAAAAAATGATGCTGAGGTCACGGATTCAGAAAGTGGTTAGATCTCCCCTAAAACAAGTTTTCATAAAATGAAGCCAACATAGAATGAACTCCACAACAAGACAGTCCAACTCAAATGTGTGGCAAAACAAACTGAAATGTATTCTTGTGTTTGCTGCACATTAGGTAAGGAATGTGGAGAAAGCTGATATGATTGGATGGTCAACAGGTCGTGGCAGCATTGCATTCCTAGAAAAAGATCATAGGCAGCAAGCACCCTGTAAAAACGTGAAAGTAAATAGTCAGGTAAACTGTAGAGATAAGTTACATAATAGTTTATAAAGAATTTAACAGAATGTAACCAAAAGATGATATAACACAACATTGGCTACCCTAAGAGACTGAAATGCATATCATGCCATATGATGTCTCAATAGTTGGAAAGAACAAGTATTAAAGCTTAGATTGATTGAGGTAATCCAGATGATCAGGAAAGCTAGCAGGACTCCTGGGTCTCTATATTAAGGCTAACTTTGACAGTATATGGCTTCATACAGACTTGTAGATCCATGCACATGTGTTAATGTCTATGTTTTCTGTGTGTTGTCTACCTAAGAATGCACACCTCTCCCATACCTAAGATGAAGAATGAAATGAAAGATTCTACTGAAGAACAAGATATAATGCCAATGTTTCTGCTTTCAAGGCAGATGGCATGAGGATGGGGAGGACAATATTTTTACATCTCTCATTGAGATGGTAAATGGAGGTCTACTGTAGTATCACTACACTATAGAATTGCCAAACCATTACTTTTCCAGAGGTTTAGCCACTTGGTTGGTAACCAGGCACTGACTGCACATTAGAATGAAAAAAAGTAAAATTTGAGACAAAATATCTGAAGTACTTTCCATAACTATACAAAACCACAGGCACATCCAAAGCATTTTGTAACACAATGAACAAAAGAATAACAATGAAGACACAAGGTGAAGACCTGGCGAGACCTTTAAGACCAGAATAAGGCCTGCACAGAACAACCATGATGAATGTCCCTTTTCTACAATGTAGACAAGTGTTAGTACAACAGAATGGGGTAACTACAAAAAATACTAACCTGTTTAACAAAAAAGCAGTGGTACATACAGATGATCTGGCCCTATAGAGCTAAGGCACCAGGGATTTAGGAAAATGAAAACATCTAGACTCTTGTAGTAAAAAAAAAACTATACTTGTTTTCAAGTGTTTCTAGGTGAAGGCAGTTGATTTAAAGAGTGCATAAAGAAATGTACTGAGTCAAGGTGCACAAGATTGTTTTTATGCTTGAGGGTTGATCATCTTCTGAAGCAAAGGGATCTGTGAGATGATAAGAGAGAGACTGGGTTAGCTGCAGGCTTAGCTAGAACAATGTAGAGCCCTTTGACGTAGTCACAATCAACAAGAGTTGTCCCATTGCCATCACCTGGATATCTGCACATAACTCTGGCTTTGTACCAAATGGCACCCAATTCCCCATTTAGAGCACTACTTTTAACCAGGGCCCATTGCAAAAGTAGAGCACTACATAGCGAGGTATTCGGGATGCAACCACAGATAGTCAGACTCAGTGTCGTCAGAGATTAAACATGGTGGGGATCTGTAGGGAGTATGCTCTGGAATGACTGCAATTCGACTTGGACTTCACAGCAACATTTTATTTCTGTGGTGTGCAAATGTTTATGCATAGTGTAGATTCAGCGTTATAAACATAGCTAACGGAGGCTGGATTTATGGAATGTGTTCACACCTGCAGTGCTTGTGAGTATGGGCTATCTCTCTCTACATTCTACTGAACCCCTCCCCCCTCTCTCACCTTCATCAGGTCCACCCCTGTGAGTGCGTTGACGGACACAGGGAGCTCAGCTAATAGGCGGTTCACCTCGCCGGTCACACGGCCACCGTCCCCGCTCAGGATGACGATCTCATTGGTCCGGGCCAGGGGTGCCGCAACCTTGGCAGCAATCTGTACCAACACAATGACACAAACCTTCTTCACCTGGGTGTTCTTCAGAGAGAACTCATCTAACACAGCCTCTAGTTGTCATGTTTAAACCAAATCAAATGATAAGTTGCAATTTAAAAAAAAATACATGTATATATTGATCAAATCTTGTATTTTTTCATGTCCAAAAGTAGACACAAACTATATCAAATGCTTGTGTGCAGCTCTGTGACAACTTTCCCTTACCACACAACGTTAAATGCCAGTGTCGTGACACACTGACCTTAGGCAGGGCCTCTAGGACCAGAGCAGTCTTTGCAGCATCTCCATAATGCTGGTAGGCCTCAGCCTTCAGCCTCATCTTCTCAGCCTCAGCCTTCCCTATGGCCTCTATGGAACCGGCCTCTGCCTCACCGATACGACGGATCTTCTCTGCCTCTGCCTGGGCAGTCAGCACCTTCTTCATCCTGTTCAGGGGTTGGCAGGAGGGCACATGAATGGTTAAACTAATAACATCATTGGATTGCAGACTGGATTGCTTTAAACTACAGTATGACAAGCTTCTACACACCCAAACCATTAAAGTAGTACTGTAAGTGTGAGATGAAGTTGCCCTTCAATTTTGGGTAGGATTTTGAAGAGGCTAAGCTGATCCTAGACCTGTGCCTGAGTGTAACTTACACCCAGCATGCTGCATATGTTGACTTGAATGGCAGACACTCTAGGCTCAGGTGGTCCACTCACTTCCTATAGTATGACACCTTCTTTGCATCCAGAATTCCAACAAGCATACACATTGCCCTTATTTTCCATGCACTCAGTGATTGGTCACTCACTTCTGTCCCTCGGCCAGCTGCTGCATCTTGTAGGCCTCAGCCTCAGCTGGCCTCTTGACTGTGGCGATGAGCTCCTTTTCTGTGCGGTCAATCTCCTTCTCCTCGATGGTGATCTGCTTCTTCCTCTGAACCACCTCGATCTCGATCTCCTCCAAACGGATCTTCTGCTGCTCCTTGGCAGCCTGCAGCTCATAGGCCAGCTGGGCTTCTGCTTTCTGGGGGGATAAGAGGCATGGGTCATATTCACCAAGAATTAAATGGAATCAAACGGGCTGAAACGAAAAGGGAATAACTGAACTTGTGTAGATAGTGCTTTATCCGTTGTAAAACTTTTTGTTTTGGTGTGCACTAATGAATATGACCAGGGTGATAAGGAGCTTTCACATTGGGCCTAGATTTGATGTCATCGGTTAACTGCTAATGGTGAACCTAATCTAGAGCAATGATGACCATGTTTGATACCTTCGTGTTGACTTCTTGATTGAAAGCAGCCTTCTGCATCTCCAGCCCTCGTTTCGAATCGGCCATCTTGGTGTCTGCTTGGAACTTGACGTCCATCATCTCTTTCTTACAATCTGCTTCCTGTAGAAGGCAGAGACAACATGGTGAGAAGAGGAGGACAGGGAACATTCAGAGTAAATGCTGCAATGTCCTGCAAAGCATTAAGGGAATCTAATTTCTTACCCTGATTCCCGCGTCTCTCTCTGCCTCAGCCACTCCAATATCGGCATCTCTCTGTACTGCGGCCGTCTGACTCTTCCCCAGGGAACTCAGGTACTCCACTTTATCATACACATCCTGACAGGCACAAAACACAGAGGCACTTGATCATTGTGTGGCTAGTGGTGTCACTATAAGAGTGTATAGCTGTAATGAGTGTATATAGAACTACAAGTGTATAAAGCTGCACTAAGAGTATTTACATTTCAAAAGGCCAGACCTGTGCCTAAATAGGACCTGACTGTGCCCCTGTCTATTACCTTGATGGTGAAGCTGAGGATCTCGATGCCCATGCGGCCCACATCAGGCGCTGCCACCTCCCGCACAAGAGCAGCAAACCTGTCTCTGTCTTGGTAGATCTGCTCTACCGTTAGAGTACCTGGAACACAGACCTGGGGTCAGTATCTGGGTGGGTCATGAACCACAGATGCTCTGATATGGATTCATCTGAATTGGTGATTTTTTAAATATCTGTTAAACATTGTTAAATTGTTAGTATCCTATATCAGAGAGACTTCAAAGTCTGAGTAGTACATTATATGGCATTACAGAACATGGCATTTTATTTCCAGAGAGCTTAAAGTTCTATAGCATGACCTAATAGTAATAAAGTCATCAGAGACGCAAAAGTACTGAACAGCAGCCTGTGTCTCTGTCAGAAGGTCCCTACCGAGGATAGAGCGTAGATGACCCTCCAGGGTCTGCAGAATGACACTCTTTATCTCGATCACAGATTTCCCCAGGAACTGTTCACAGGCATAGCCCAGCAGCTCATTGTCTACCATCACCTTCACCTGGAGCCAGGGTAATAGACAACATTGTCAGCTGATAGCATGATGATATTGTTAGCACTTCAGAGACACAACTTCAGTGGTTATTCTAAGTCAGGGATGGGCAACTGTAGAATTGAATGAAGCAAACGTACTTTAAAACTGTGGGCCCTCATGATGAGTTCAGATTTGTGGCCCCCACCCCTATCAAAGTTGCCCATTCCTGTTCTAAGTGATTATTGGTTATTTCTTAAAAAGTAACTGTCCAGTGAAAATCTTACTTTTAAAAGTTAAGTCTGTTAACTCATCCAAATAATGTTATTGACTCATCCTATACTCATGTGGCCAAAGCACAGTGAGATCTAGCATTTATTTTCATATTTCTGTGAGGGAACACCTACTCTATGATGTGTGCGTGTGCAATAACTCAATTCGCCGTTGCACTCCTAAACAACTCAATTTTTTGAAGACTTTGGCAAAGGCTAAAGTCTACAAAACGCAGACCACTCTGTTACAGATTCCAGTTTTGGAAACAAAACTGTATGGAGATAAATGTTTCATCAATGAGAAAATTTGCTGAACCTCCACAATAATCCACCTCATTCCATCTCCTCCCACTGGGCTTCCTCTCATCACCATATTTGTTAGTGAGTGGAAACACCAACCGGATGAGTCACATTTATACATCCGGTGAAATATCTGGCTCATTATTCTATCTGTTATATAATCGTGTAACTGACAGTTATGGATGAAGACTATCATGAAACTAAAATATATACACAGTACCAGTCAAAAGTTCAGACACACCTACTCATTTAAGAGTTCTTTATTTTTTACTATTTTCTACATTGTAACCCATAACACATATGAAATCATGTAGTAACTTTTAAAAAAGTGTAAAACATATTTTAGATTCTTCAAAGTAGCCACCTTTTGCCTTGATGACAGCTTTGCACACTCTTGGCACTCTCAACCAGCTTCACCTGGAATGCTTTTCCAACAGTCATGAAGGAGTTCCCACATATGCTGAGCACTTGTTGGCTGCTTTTCCTTCACTCTGCGGTCCAACTCATCCCAAACCATCTCAATTGGGTTGAGGTTGGGTGATTGTGGCGGCCAGGTCATCTGATGCAGCACTCCAACACTCTCCTTCTTGGTCAAATAGACCTTACACAGCCTGGAGGTGTGTTGGGTCATTGTTCTGTTATAAAACAAATGATAGTCCCACTAAGCGCAAACCAGATGGGATGGTGTATCACTGCAGAATGTTGTGGTAGCCATGCTGGTTAAGTATGCCTTGAATTCTAAATAAAACAGTGTCACCAGCAAAGCACGGCCACACCATCACACCCCCTCCTCCATGCTTCACGGTGGGAACCACACATGCGTAGATCATCCATTCACCTACTCTGCGTCTCACAAAGACACAGTGGTTGGAACTAAAAATCTCAAATTTGGACTCATCAGACCAAAGAACAGATTTCCACCAGTCTAATGTCCATTGCTCATGTTTCTTAGCCCAAGCTAGTCTCTTCTTATTGGTGTCCTTTAGTAGTGGTTTCTTTGCAGCAATTTGACCATGGAGGCCTGATTCACGCAGTCTCCTCTGAACAGTTGATGTTGACATCTGTCTGTTACTTGAACTCTGTGAAGCATTTTTTTGGACTGCAATTTCTGAGGCTGGTAACTCTAATTAACTTTTCCTCTGCAGCAGAGGTAACTCTGGGTCTTCCTTTCCTGTGGCGATCCTCATGAGAGCCAGTTTCATCATAGCGCTTGATGGTTTTTGTGACTACACTTGGAAGAAACGTTCAAAGTTCTTGAAATTTTCCAGATTGACTGACCTTCAAGTCTTAAAGTAATGATGGACTGTCATTTCTCTTTGCTTATTTGAGCTGTTCTTGCCATAATATGGACTTGGTCTTTTACCAAATACTGCGATCTTCTGTATACCTCCCCTATCTTGTCACAACACAACTGATTGGCTCAAACGCATTAAGGAAAGGAATTCCACAAATTAACAAGGCACACCTGTTAATTCAAATGCATTCCAGGTGACTATCTCATGAATCTGGTTGAGAGAATGCCCAGTGTGCAAATCTGTCATCAAGGCAAAGCGTTGCTACTTTGAAGAATTTGTTTAACACTTTTTTGGTTAGTACATGATTCCATATGTGTTATTTCAAAGTTAATGTCTTCACTATTATTCTGCAATATCAAAAATAGTCAAATAAAGAAAAACCCTGGAATTAGTAGGTGTGTCCAAACTTTTGCCTGGTTTTGTAATATATATATATGTGACTAACAGCCGACTGAAGATGGCAGGGCATTCCTGTGGTTGAGTCCGTTTCTGAGATAACATGGACTCTAAACAACATAATGAAACTGTTGCCCCTTGCTGAAACAAGAAAGGTGTTGTAGTAAATGATGAATAGAATGGGCTTGGAACCGGTAACGCTGGCAATTTGACTGGTAAACTCATGGGTACACTTGCAATGGCTGCCTGGTATTGTGATGCATTAATTTTCATGGTAATGTAGAATGTTCATTCAAATTACGTTAACTGATGTGGCTAATGCAGTGGAATGTATTTTTTGTAATGTTTGACTCAACAAAATCACAGCACCATTGATAGGTACACTTCCTGCTTTTCTCCTATGGGTACACTCGCAATGGCCACCAGTCATGCCATCATAGACTTGAATGGGGACACATTTTCTATTCATTTGGTAGCAAATGCAGTTAGGAGTGGAGAAAAGGAGAAAATGTGTCTAAAAATGGTAGATATTTATTTGGACATTTGAACAGTTATTACAGAGACTGCAGTCATTTGGCTGCTGGACAGTTACTTTAAAATGCCATGTATGCCAATAATACTTGTTTTATTTCCCAAAATATGTACATACTCTGCAGTTCTATTTCTAAAACAGCACATCATTATAACCACTCATTTATAAATTCTCCCTACATAGGCCTGCAGGAATAAAACACAACTCTTCCATAAGCGATCCCCTTACATACCTCCCTACCAATGAATCATATCGTCCAGGGTCAGGTAACATGTTATGGATAGTATTACCAAACAGAACCACACCTAAATGACTGGCCTTAGTAACAACCCTGCCATGATTCACAAGGCTGGTTAGAAGTAAACAGATGTTTACCCTAGATCTCTTACTCTTAGTGACTTATTTTTCTTACGTCAGGCAACAGTTTGCGGTCTTACTCTCCTCAAAGCTAAACTCCACTCAGAAACATCTATTCATACTGAGGACTGGAGTCATTAGTCATGTTGTGGAAATGTTGTCCTGCGCAAAACACTGATCTGGAGTGAATCTCATAAGTATTTTCCTTGATTCCTCTCTGCTCGCCTCCTTATCAAAACATCACGACGCAAGGAAAACTTGAGGACAAAGTAAAGATATCCTCCAATACTCTGTTTCCCTCTGATGTTTTGACAAGGAGAGGACATTTGGAATCGAAGGAAAATACTCCACCCTGGTCTTCGTGAGGACCGAGTGAGACCGTCCTGTTATGAAGCGGCTATGTGGGGGACATCACTTATTTTATTTTCAGGTTTACCAATAAAAAAATCAGTATTGCTAAAATTGAGGATAAATCGATTCACCAGATGAAATATCCTCAGATTGGCCCTATTCAACCAATCTTTGAATCAATGGCGGTTGTGTTGTCCGCTGCAGCTGAAAGGGAAGAGAGTGAGCTGGTCCCTGAGGCGAGAGATGTAACTGGACATAAGACTCCAATGAGACATGCACTCAGAAATGGTCTGTGAGCAATCACAGTATAATTGGAGGGAAGATGGCAATCATTTCATGATAAACACTGATTATAAAACGACGACAGACAAACAACCAACCAACGCATCAGAGACAGAGACAGCAGGGGGAGCTGTGCCAAGGAAAGGTCAGCACAGAGATGAGGACCGGTGCAAATGTGCCCTACGCCACCCTTACACACCCCCCCGCTAACACCACGGTCCCTCCAGCATGCTCTAAAAAGGGTGGGCAGAGTACATAAGCAAAACAAAGAGAAAAAAATACATGAACACAGAAAATATGAGCCTGATGATCGGAAATAATACAAATGTTTCCCGACTGCAGTGCTTATTGAAACAACCTACTTTCACATTAATGACTTTAGTGGGAAACTACTTTCGTTGTGTTATGTTTTATGTGGGAGGGCCCTGTTATCTGGTTAAAATAGAAGCCGCCCATTTAGGAGGTTGCCAAGAGAGAACTCACTCTTCCAGTTTCAAACATGTGGACACCTGTTTAGAGCTCTCAATATTGTAGTAAAAGGTCATATATTGAGAAATAAGAGACATCTTATGGGTGTGTTAAAGGTCAAAAGGAAGGTGGGTATATCCACATCTGTACTGAGCCAATCCTATTACTTTGAGCAGGGACAGTCTCATTGAAAAACACATTTCAAAGACTAATCTTCCACATAACTCCTGTTACCATAGAAACCAGGACAGGAGGCTTGTTTAAGCTCATCCAATCATTTAGACCTCATTAGGGAAGTGCAGCGTTAACGCTTCCTCTGCATCAGTGGGCACATTGTAGTCATGCCTACTGGACAGACTAGGAAAGTAAGAAAATGGAACATCACACAACTTGTGGCTACTGAAGTTTAGAAATTAAATTACTTCTGAAGTATAGATGTAATTGAATTGGTTGTAATAAATTACACATTATATACTAGATTAATCGTAAATAAGACAAATGTCCAGTGAGAAATAATAAATAAAATGCAGGGAAACTTGAACTTGCATACTCACATTGAATTAACATTTACTAGTTATAACTTTGAAAATCACTGTTAATCAGACTTTCACTGCAGATTGGCCCTAGGGGGGCTAACACAATGAATCAGGCTTTTGGCACAGAGAAAAGGTTACAATACAAAAAGGAAATTAGTGTAAACACAAAATAATGTAAATGTTGGGAGTCAAAAGAAACTTGTCAGACTTTATTCAGCTCCCTTGTACCCCTTTCAAGGAAGACTCAAAGGCAGAAATTTACAAGCAATCACTAGACTGTTTCTGCCTTGATACGAAGGTCAATAATTCTCCACAAACAACTAGTTCCACCTGATATTCATGGACATTAGATTCATCACTATAATTCCTGATTGAGCAATATATAGAGTATATTTAAGCAATAAGGCCCGAGAAGGTGTAGCATATGGCCAATATACCCCGGCTAAGGGCTGTTCTTATGCACAACGCACTACAGAGGGCCTGGACACAGCCTTTAGCCATGATACATTGGCCATTTATCACAAACCCGAGGTGCCTCATTGCTATTATAAACTGGTTACCAACGTAACTAGAGCAGTAAAAATAAATGTTTTGTCATACCCGTGGTATACAGTCTGATATACCAGCCAAATCAGCATTCAGGGCTTGAACCACCCAGTTTATAATTACTAATATACATGGGCCAAATCATTTGCAGCAAGGAGATCATCCTTTTTTAATAAAAAAATAATACATCTATAACAAATCCTGTTTGCAAAATGACGTATCCAGCCAGGGATGAGAGACTACATGAAGTATGGTGTTCACTCCATTACACTTGACCATGGACACAACATTTCTTACATTCCACCATATCGATTTACACAGGCTTTCTTGTTTAGTGTAAAGTAAACAGGGTCTGAAATAACTGAACTCTTGCAACAAAGAACCATACATCTCCATTTTGGAAAATGTTGTTGACTTTACATATATTTCTATTTGTATAGTCAATCAGGTTTTTGAAAAATGTTATTTATAGACTTGTACAATTGATGGAGGCATTTCGTCTGTCATAACTTCTATCAGGAGAATGATTGACCCTCCATCACGGCCATGGCACCAATCCCCCTTGGGGACGGCAGGTAGCCTGGCAGTTAAGAGTTAGGCCAGTAACTGAAAGGTCACTGGTTCGAATCCCTGAGCAGACTAGGTGAAAAATCTGTCAATGTGCTCAAACAAGACACTTCATCCTCATTGCTCCAGTAAATTGCACTGGATAAGAACTTCTGCTAAATGACTAAAATGTCAAGATGTATGGAGGCTGAACCCAACCCGCCTTGAGCTGAAAGAGGCATTCCAATCCATTCTCAGAAGGTAGGTATGGTACAGTAGGTAGGTGCTTTACCTGTGCCACCCCAGTGACAGTAATAGCTACACCCTCCGCTGTCTCTACATCCTCACACTTGGGCTGCAGGGTCATAATCTCAAGGGTTATCCTGTGGAGAATGTGGAAAAAATAAAAATAGGCATGTTCTGGAGGGAAGTGATAGCAAATTAATATAAGGGGAGTAAAAACACAAAAAGTGAAGGAAATAAAATATTAACATTCACTCAAAGGACTCCTCCAGGGATGTGACAACAGGATGTAATAGAATGCTTTTTTCCCCCAGACCTCAAAATATCATTGGATTCTCAAATGTAGTTGTGATGTGAATTGAATCACCATATTGAAATAAATATCAAGTCATGTTAACTTGTTAATCAACAGTGTAATAGCTAGCAATGGTGGGACCCTTCTGTACATCCCTTTCTCAGAGCATTCATTATGGGGACCCTGTTGCCAAAGCCCATAGGAGTGAGTTAACGAGCACAGAGGTTAGCTGTGTAGCAAAGCCCATAGAACAGGTTAATGACAGACCGCTGACTCTCTCTCCCTTTCAGTGCAAAGGGAGAGAACAACATGGCATGGAGAAAGAAGGAAAAACAGAGAGAGAGAGAGACAGTAGTTAGCCAGTTAGTCCACCCGTTTGTTTGCCTCTGACGTTTTGTTTGGTTCTTGACCAGTCAGTCCGTGCCCGACTGTCTGTCTTTCTGGTCTTTGTAGTCTATTCATGGCTGTCTGAAGAATTACCTGAGCCACCCCTGTCACATCCAAGGGGACACCCTCCAAGGTTTCGATATTCTCACAGCGACAGAGGATGGTCATTATCTCCAGAGACATCCTACGCAGGTGATAGAGTTGTAGGAATAGGAGAGGCAGGACAGTGAGTGTAGTATATGCGTACAGTAGCTGTTAGGGATGTCAGTAGAGTAGGGTCAGGGGTGAGAGGGGAGGGATTAGAACGAGAAGATACTCTAGGAGGAAGTGGCATCGGTATCTCTAGTCTGGGCCTACGCCATAGACCAGACTCTACAGCAAAAAAGGAACCATTTGTGTAACCTGACCACCAGTTAGAGAGCTTCAGATGGAACCAAAGGCTTTTCCAGTCTATCAGTGATCTAATAATGCTAGTGTTTACATTACAAGCACGAACACTGCACAGCCAGTCAGTTCTCTCCACAACACAACAGACAGAAACAACTAGGACAAAGGGCAAGAGTCACGGGGAAGGATTGGTCAACACAGCAGCATTCTTAAAACCACATCTGAGATTAAGGCACAAGAGATTACTCAAAAATGCAAGTCCCTAATGACAATCTCTACTGCTTTGTTGAGGCTCGCTAAACAAGTCTAGATCAGGGTTTATTAAACTATCGGTCGGGACCCAAAGTGGGCCCTGGGCATGTGAGTTATGAGAATACATATATAAAATCACACACTAATTCTTCTTAATTTTGGTCGTTGGAGGACCGTTAATCTCTCATTTGGATCTCGAGCTGAAAAGGTTTAAGAACCCCTGGTCTAGAGAGTATTGACAACCAAGCAATTGATTGAGTAGTAATAATAATACAATGTGAATATTCAGCCCAAAATGAGTTTCACTGCTCTCACACACACACAAACACACTATGTCTACAACATGGCTAAGAACACTAACATCAAATCAATGTTAGATCCACTGACTGACAGAGCTAAAGTGCATTTAGAAGCTGGCTGAGTCCTCAGAAGCTCCCCATCAACAAGGGTTAAGGTTAGCAGTCTTTCAGCTTCAGTGTCCATGTCTGAGAGAGACAGAGTCAGGGCAGAGGCTGGCTGCAGCATCACTTCCCCAGGTCTCTGACTCCTTCTCTGTCTGTGTTATGGGAGAAAGGGATCAAAGTCTCACTGGGCCAGAGACACTAAGAAGATTGCTGCATCACTAAAAACGGGAAGAGGCTGGGAGCTATGGTTACCCCCTTCAGGGCCCGGCCCATTCTCCAGCTGGTAACAGCTAACTACTAATGGCTACCAGCTAATGCAGGTGGGGATGGAAAAAAAATACAAACGCTGCACCAGAGGAAAAACTATATGTGGATGTCCTTTCTCATATTTAAATCATCCAAAATTATAGGAAAGGTGTTAAAAATATATTAGTACCATTGATGGGAAATATGTGAGGTCCAACTAGAGGCTGGAAATAGGTTTGTGCTGTAAAGCCAACTATGGTCATTGTTGGCATGCCAAACAGATCAGGGACCAGGCTAGATTAGGATATCTTCTTTCTTAGGGTGTTTTCACATATAGTCCTCTTCAAAAGAACCGATCTCAGTATTTTTAAAGTGAACTCTGGGGGTGACCCCAAAAAAACAAAAGAACTCAGTCCTCTTTGTATTCACACTGCCCTTGCCTTGAATGAGGCCTCAACTCTTTTGCCAATTCAATTAACCTATTTTGTGGTCCAAGTCCTCTTTGCATCAACATTGCTATGTTTAGAAAGGAACCCACAACTTTTTCCAACATTCACTTAATGCACTCTGGGTTTTAACAAAGTGCAGGACAAGCCATTCTATCAGGAAGTGTTATCAGACAGCTAGATATACAGTGCCTTCAGAAAGTACTCGCACCCCTTAACTTTTTTAAAATCTTGCTGTGTTAGCCTGAATTTAAAATGGACTAAATTGACATTGTTACACAATACCCCATAACGTCAAAGTGGAATTGTGTTTTGATTTTTTAAATACTAATTATTAAAAATTAAAAGCTGAAATGTTGAATAAATAATTATTCAACCCCTTTGTTATGGCAAGCCAAAACACAGATTCAACCACAAAGACCAGGGAGGTTTTCCAATGCCTCGCAAAGGGCAACTATAGGTAGAAAAATTAAAACAAGGCACTAAAGTAATACTGCAAAAACTGTGGAAAAGCTATTAACATTTTGTCCTGAATACAAGTTTCAAAGTAGTCTGTTATATTTGGGGAAAATCCAATACAACACATTACTGAGTACCACTCCATATTTTCAAGCATAGTAGTGGCTGCATCATGTTATGGGTATGCTTGTAATCCTTAGACACTTTTTATATCCTGAAAAAAAAAACACACTCTAAAACAGAATAGAGCTAAGCACTAGAAAACCTTGATCAGTCTGCCTTCCACCAGACTCTGGGTGATGAATTCACCTTTCAGGAGGATAATAATTATAAAAAATTAAGGCCAAATCTACACTGAGTATACAAACATTAAGAAAACCTGTTCTTTCCATGACAGACTGACCAGGTAAATCCAGGTGAAAGCTATGATCCCTTATTGATGTCACTTGTTAAATTCACTTTAAAAATCAGTGTTGATGAAGGGGAGGAGACAGGTTAAATAGTTATTTAAGCCTCAAGACAATTGGATTGTGTATGTATGCCATTCAGAGGGTGAATGGCAACACAAAATATTTAAGTGCCTTTGAATAGGATATGGCAGGTGCCAGGCGCACCGGTTTGTCTCAAGAACAGCAACACTGCTGGGTTTTTCACTCAACAGTTTTGTGTGTGTGTGTGTGTATCAAGAATGGTCCACCTCCCAAAGGACATCCAGCCAACTTGACATAACTGTGGGAAGCATTGGAATCAACCTGGGCCAGCATCTCTGTGGAAATGTTCCGACACAATGTTCCCTCTAAGCTGCTCTGCGTGCCGAGTAGGGGAACTGTTGCCATATTCATAGGAGTAACAACAATTTGAACACAAGGCAGAAATAATGCGGTGCGACTCGAGATTCACCATCAGCTGGAATCCCTTTTTGGTCAGTGTCAGTGGAGGAAAAGGAGAGAGGAGGGATGTTGAGAGTCGGCCCCTCAGTCTACTGCTCTCCCTCCGCTAAGACTGACCATCAGTTGCAGGCACCCTCAGCCCAGTAAAATAAAAAAAGCATTTTGTAAATGTATGCTCACTCAACTTTGCTTCACAAGTAATACAACAACGGATCTATTACCGGTGTGATCATATAGCCTAGCTCAAATTGTGAAAAATATATTTTTTAAATGGCCCAAACAATGCATTGACAGGGCAACTCAAGCAAAGCCAATATGCGGTGCTAATGTATTAACAATATCAACGTTTCACTTTACTGTGGCAATTGTGACACGCAATATTGGCCACTTTCAATGCAACATACCGAAACAAACTATGTAACAGATTTTATTGTAGGCAGAACGCTTCAGAGTAGGATTTTACTGAATTCACACACACTATTCAGCCTGTACTCTACACAGCCCGGTGCAGCATAAACAGTCAGAGCTGCAGTAGGCCTATATGCAAACTGACCATTGCCATTTTTGGATCTGTGAAATTTACTTTGAACTGGACTGTGTTTACAGCACTAGCGGTCATAAGTAGATGTGCATGTTTTGAGATCAAAAGCGAGAGCTGCATTTAGCCACGAGCGCACATTTTGTTCATATTATTAGCCCAGTTATAGGTCATTTGTAGTCGGCAATAGGGGAGCGATTGCTTCCTACAAGAGCACAAAACATATACATTTCTAGACATCTTTGAAAAGTGAGTCAGGTAAAGAGCTTTGTCTTAAAAAGAGTAGTTTTGTATTTTGAGACCGGCTTGAATAAGCTAAGTAGTCAAAAGGCAGAGTGTAGCATAATTTGTATGATTCTCTGTAATATATGGTATGGGAATAATAATGCATTTTATTTTGTAAAGTGGTTTCTTGCATAAAACACAACATTTTCAGTCACCTTTTATGAAGGACTAATGTCAAGCCCTGCATGTTTTCTTTTTATTCTAAAGTCTCATGTAGTTCTACTTTGAACACCACACATTTGACACTACTCTAGAATGAATGATAGAACAGCCATTTCCATTTTAAAATGTTATGGGATGCATTTTCTCCATTGTTTTTGATGGTAGGCTACTCTGGTAGGCCACAGTTGTAGTCGGAAGTTTACATACACCGTAGCCAAATACATTTAGCTTTTCACAATTCCTGACATTTAATCTAAGTAAAAATTCTCTGTCCTAGGTCAGTTAGGATCACCACTTTATTTTAAGAATGTGAAAATGTCAGAATAATATTAGAGAAAATGATTTTTCATCACATTCTCAGTGAGTCAGAAGTTTACATACACTCAATTAGTATTTGGTAGCATTGGCTTTCAATTGTTTAACTTGGGTCAAACGTTTTGGTTAGCCTTCCAAAAGCTTCCACAATAAGTTGGGTGAATTTTGGCCCAATCCTCCTGACAGAGCTGGTGTAACTGAGTCAGGTTTGTGGCCTCCTTGCTCGCACACGCTTTTTCACTTCTGCCCACAAATGTTCTATAGGATTGAGGTCAGGGCTATGTGATGGTCACTCCAATATCTTGACTTTGTCCTTAAGCCATTTTTTCCACAACTTTGGAAGTATGCTTGGGGTCATTGTCCATTTGGAAGACCCATTTGCGACCAAGCTTTAGCTTCCTGACATGTCTTGAGATGTTGCTTCAATATATCCACATCATTTTCCTTCCTCATGATAACATCTATTTTGTGAAGTGCACCAGTCCCTCCTGCAGCAAAGTGGCGTCACAAATTGATGCTGCCACCCCCGTCCTTCATGGTTGAGATGGTGTTCTTCGGCTTGCAAGCCATCCCCTTTTTCCTCCAAACATAACGATGGTCATTATGGCAAAACCGTTCTATTTTTGTTTCATCAGACCAGAGGACATTTCTCCAAAATGTACGATCTTTGTCCCCATGTGCAGTTGCAAACCGTAGTCCGGCTTTTTTATGGCAGTTTTAGAGCAGTGGGTTCTTCCTTGATGAGCAGCCTTTCAGGTTGTCGACATAGGACTCGTTTTACTGTGGATATAGATACCCGTTTCCTCCAGCAACTTCACAAGGTCAAAGAGGCACAGAGTTTGAAGGTAGGCCTTGAAAAACAGCCACACCTCCAATTGTTCAAATGATGTAAATTAGCCATCAGACAGAAGCTTCTAAAACCATGACATCATTTTCCAGAATTTTCTAAGCTGTTTAGAAGGCACAGTCAACTTTTTGCATGTAAACTTCTGACCCACTGCAATTGTGATATAGTGAATAATCTGTCTGTAAACAATTGTTGGAAAAATGACTTGTGTCATGCAAAGTAGATGTCCTAACAGACTTGCCAAAACTAGTTTGTTAACAAGAAATTTGTGGAGTGGTTGAAAAACTAGTTTTAATGACACCAACCTAAGTGTATGTAAACTAACTTCAACTGTACATTATGATGAATGTAGGCAACTGTGGCTATTTCAAGGTGTTAGGTGTGCTCTTAGAGACTTACCCAGAGATACTCAAAGCAGTAATCGCTGATAAAGGTGCTTCTACAAAGTATTGACTTCAATGTTTTCACTTTGTCATTATGGGGTGTTGTGTGTAGATGAGGTGAATTTTTTTAATCCATTTTTGAATTCAGGCTGTAACAACAAAATGTGGAATAAATCAAGTGGTATGAATACTTTCTCAAGGCATTGTACTTAATTACATTTTGGAAGCTAATAGATTGCATTTAGTTAAAAGACAAGGACAAAATAATTCTAATCAAGTCGCTTTGGGTAAGAGCATCTGCTAAATGACTAAAATGTAAAATACTATTAACATGTAAATGTTAATAATATTTAAATATAACAATAAATAGCAGAAGAATAACTGCAGATGAAATAATACTGTAATTGAAAATTGTACACCCAATGAGAACATATTTGATGAGAATCACAACTAAAATCAATTCTAGCTCTTAAAGCTTCGGCAGCTTGCCTCAAAGAGCGAGAATTGATTTTAGTTGTGATTCTCAAATATGTTATTATTCTGCTATATGTAAATATTATTGTTAACATATTTTTTACATTAGTCATTTAGCAGATGCTCTTATCCAAAGTGACTTGATTACAATGAATTTCTTTTTTAGTGCTTCACACTATCCAAAACCCACAATCGAATAAAGTTTGAAACTCTTAGCTTATAGATCACAATGCAAAAAATAAATGAATCGGAACTTTGTGAATCCTTGACAATCACTAATCAATATACAAAAATAGCACGAGTTTTGTCTGAAAGAGACCAAGTGTGAAAACAACCGTAAAAGAGCACTACAGGCAACAAACACTTGAGCTATCCCATGCCTCTACTGCACTTTCTTTAGAGCCTTAATGGCAGGTATCCTAGCAACTACTAGACAAAAGCACTTGGCTGAATCCCAAATCACCCCCTCCCCTCCATTTGCACGTTTACACACACCTCCTCCATTTGTGTCCCAAAGCTGAGGGAGTGAAAATTATTGAAGGTGTAATTAGACCTTCAGATAGCCATTTTGACCGAGCCAGCCAGGTTGCAAGCATCAGAGCGAAGTGCTATCCCAACATGCACTGCAAAATGTTTGAATTTCATACAAAAGAGGTGTGCCTAATTATACATCACATGCATTTGTTGATGACTGATTTCGAGACTTGACACATGTAACAGACGAAATACCTCCCAAATGAAACGTTTAACTGTTACGGAGGTTTATTAATTTGAATTTCATGCTCGTTTTATCATTTAAATGTGGAACATGAATTGCATCATTCAAGTCAAGAGTGTGTCCCGCAGTTAATGGGTTTATTGAGCCCATCGCCACTCTCTGGAAGTCACCCTTGAAGCTGTCAGCATTACGTGATAACGGAGGGCCCTCGAAGAGAGTTGGTAGGAGAGAGGGCGTGGTTTGGGATTCACAACATGTCTTTATAGCTTGAAGCTAGTTCGGACATCATCCCCAAGACACGGCAGGGCAGAGAGAGAGACACATACCAGGCAAGGCAGGTTAGTTAGCATGGCAGAAACAAAGAGGGAACAAACATACACATAATACATTAAATTTATAACATTAACAATACTGTATATGTAGTTAAGGGAAAATGCATCAAATAAATTGTAATGGGATATGTTGTGTTCAAAGATAAAAAAAACGATCACCGCAAATGTTTTAATCTTTGACTTGATTTCGCAACTATCATATGCGCTGTGGAAAATAAAATGTTTATTTGTTAAATACAGGCCAACTGTAATATTATCTGTCTGTAGCAGGAGAACAGAATTCAGTGAGAATGAACTGCACCTGACCTTCCCTAACCTCTGTCAGTGTTTGTCTTTCCATTTCAATGCTGTGCTGTAGTGTGTACAGGGGTTGTTAGCTGCAATGTGTTCGAGAGCAGCTGAGTAGTGGGTGCTGTGCTGTGTTTACACACACACACCACTTGTCCAGTTTATAATATAACAAAACTCATTTCTTTTGTGTTGGTGAAGAGACTATAATATCTAACGTAGCTTGGAAATATGTTTAAATGTGAGGATAAATGGGCAGTTTTAAATATGGCGTTGAGGTTTAAAAACACACTAATTTGTCTACCGACAAACAATAGGCCTTTTGGAGGTAAATAATGGCTGGATGTTAGGGCAGTGTGGAGCGATTTCAGTGCCAACAGAAACTGTACTTGAATTCAATATTTCTGAATTTGTAATGCACAAATGTAATCATTGAATTCATAAAGTGAACTTGTATTTTATGATTTGAAACTGAAGATTGCATTCAGTTTTACAATTCAATTTAATATTTAAATTCAACATTTATCAAGTCTAGTTTCAAGCACAGACAATGAATGCAATATTGAATTTTAAAATTGAATGCAATATTTATTCAAGTTACATTTATTAATTCAATGGTTCACTTTGTTCATTACAAACCCCAAAATATTGAATTCAAATATTTTAGGCAAATTCAATAGGCATATCAAATTCAGAAATATTGTTTGTTGGCACTGAAATCACTCCATTGCATTGGTGTACATTTCCAAACTGTAGGCTACCTAAATCCTGTGAATGGGTTACACCTTTTCCTTACCTCTGGATGTCTGTGATGAGCCACCAGGCCCATGACCAGCCTCCCACCACATAGGTCTTCCCATCGGAGCCACAGCAACCCCCTGTTGGCCAACACAGACAACATGAGTATGACATTGTAACCACTATCACTGATGATAACACCATAGAAATAGTTCTGTATTTTACACTGAACACATTGTTAGTCATTGTACTGCAGTATCATTATCAGAGTATTACACTATTATTAGACCACAGTAAACCAGACCAGTATCATGGTATCAGACCTCAGTTTGAAGAGCTGAGGTACCAGGGAGGAGTGGGTGGTAGTGGTTGGAATATAGGTCAATAACTCAATCTAACTGAATGTAGATTGGGATTGAAATTCTTTGCTACAGTACTATAACAATGAACCATAAAGTCATAGGGTATCAAGTCAACCAAAGCTGTACCACCCCTCCACATGCCTACAAACAAACCCAATTTAGTGTTAACTTATTACAGTGTCATATTGTATGTAGTGTTATTCCCCTCTTAGTTCAGTGTATTTGTGAGTGTTTTAGGCCTCATGTAGAAAGTTATTTAACTGGATTTACAGTCACAACAAGCCTCCTGTAGACCACAAAAGAAACTCACTAAGAACTTCCCCTTGCTCCATATACACCAGCAAACCACAATTGATGGTGGTGACACTTCTACTGCAGGAAAGTTAGCTCACACGCAAATGAGAAATCAAGTTCTGGAAAACACAATTGTGCTAACAAATGGCAGTTATCAAAAGGGTTTTTACTGGTAGTGGTTGTCGGCTCCCCAGGCTATGATAAGGCCTAGAGTAAATAAACTAACAAAGACAGCTATGATATTAAAGGGGATTATTTTGCCACTCCATTCTTCCGACAGGTTAGATTACTTCACAAAAGCGATGCACGGCGCATTGACGGGCAGAACTCTGTGTTATGATTGACGGTCAAATAGTTGATAGCTATGACAAGGAAGCTGCCATGTGGGGAATCGTAGGCAGCTCATATCTTATTGATACCATGTCTTGTTTTGACTCATCACGTCTATGCTAATATAACATTTGCTAGCTAGCTAACCAACAAGTAACAATGTATTTGAGAGAAAAGTGCTCATTGAGCAAATGTACACTGCTCAAAAAAAATAAAGGGAACACTAAAATAACACATCCTAGAGCTGAATGAATGAAATATTCTTGTTAAATACTTTTTCTTTACATAGTTGAATGTGCGGACAACAAAATCACAAAAAATATCAATGGAAAGCAAATTTATCAACCCATGGAGGTCTGGATTTAGAGTCACACTCAAAATTAAAAGAGGAAAACCACACTACAGGCTGATCCAACTTTGATATGTCCTTAAAACAAGTCAAAATGAGGCTCAGTAGTGTGTGGCCTCCACGTGCCTGTATGACCTCCCTACAACGCCTGGGCATGCTCCTGATGAGGTGGCGGATGGTCTCCTGAGGGAACTCCTCCCAGACCTGGACTAAAGCATCCGTCAACTCCTGTTTAGTCTGTGGTGGATGGAGCGAGACATGACGTCCCAGATGTGCTCAATTGGATTCAGGTCTGGGGAACAGGCGGGCCAGTCTATAGAATCAATGCCTTCCTCTTGCAGGAACTGCTGACACTCCAGCCACATGAGGTCTAGCATGGTCTTGCATTAGGAGGAACCCAGGGCCAACCACACCAGCATATGGTCTCAAAAGGGGTCTGAGGATCTCATCTCGGTACGTAATGGCAGTCAGGCTACCTCTGGCGAGCACATGGAGGGCTGTGCGGCCTCCCAAAGAAATGCCACCCCACACCATGACTGACCCACCGCCAAACCGGTCATGCTGGAGGATGCTGCAGGCAGCAGAACATTATCCACGGCGTTTCCAGACTGTCACATGTGCTCAGTGTGAACCTGCTTTCATCTGTGAAGAGCACAGAGCGCCTGTGGCGAATTTGCCAATCTTGGCGTTCTCTGGCAAATGCCAAACGTCCTGCACGGTGTTGGGCTGTAAGCACAAGCCCCATACCACCCTCATGGAGTCTGTTTCTGACCGTTTGAGCAAACACATGCACATTTGTGGCCTGCTGGAGGTAATTTTGCAGGGCTCTGGCAGTGCTCCTCCTTGCACAAAGGCGGAGGTAGCGGTCCTGCTGCTGGGTTGTTGCCCTCCTATGGCCTCCTCCACGTCTCCTGATGTACTGGCCTGTCTCCTGGTAGCGCCTCCATGCTCTGGACACTACGCTGACAGACACAGCAAACCTAGCCACAGCTCGCATTGATGTGCCATCCTGGATGAGCTGCACTACCTGAGCCACTTGTGTGGGTTGTAGACTCAGTCTCATGCTACCACTAGAGTGAAAGCACCGCCAGCATTCAAAAGTGACCAAAACATCAGCCAGGAAGCATAGAAACTGAGAAGTGGTCTGTGGTTACCACCTGCAGAACCACTCCTTTATTGGGGGTGTCTTGCTAATTGCCTATAATTTCCACCTGTTGTCTATTCCATTTGCACAACAGCATGTGAAATTTATTGTCAGTGTTGCTTCCTAAGTGGACAGTTTGATTTCACAGATGTGTGATCGACTTGGACTTACATTGTGTTGTTTAAGTGTTCCCTTTATTTTTTGAGCAGTGTATTTAAGTTCAATAAAATGTAGAGGAAATATAATTTAAAATGTTGTCAATCTTTTGTTTCTAAGTTAACTGGTGGGGTTTTGCTCCATGGTTGTGAACACCTCAGGTTTGTTGCGCAACAACCCACCAGTCTATTATAGCTGCCTTTCAGGAGCAAATTCAGTTGAGGAGTGTTGAGAATGACTGTCAGCTGTAAGGGCAACCAAGGTCATGTTCAATAAGGCACATTGTAGATAAATGTTTCATGCCAATGGAACATTGTCTGTTCATCTACCCAGACAAGCATGTGCAATATCCCTCCAAAATGTGGAGGAAATGCAGTTTGCCTAAGGTACTGTAGACCTGAGAGGAAATTAAAGAATCATTCAAATCAAATTCATTGCATGAACCACCACCATAATAAATAGCCTAGCATTTTCTTGACTAAACACAAGAGTTTCTAAGCTTCCTTGCGGATCATGAGGACATGGCTTCATGTCACATTAATAAAATGTCTGCCGTTGGGGGCCTCCCGGGTGACGCAGTGGCTAAGGGCACTGCAGCGCCAGCTATGCCACCAGAGACTCTGGGTTTGCGCCCAGACTCCGTCGTAACCGGCCGCGACCGGGAGGTCCGTGGGGCGACACAATTGGCCTAGCGTCCTCCGGGATTGGCAGGTAGGGATATCCTTGTCTCATCGCGCACCAGCGACTCCTGTGGTGGGCCAGGCGCAGTGCACACTAACCAAGATTGCCAGGTGTTTCCTCCGACACATTGGTGCAGCTGGCTTCCGGGTTGAATGCGCGCTGTGTTAAGAAGCAGTGCGGCTTGGTTGGGTTGTGTATCGGAGGATGCATGATTTTCGACCTTAGTCGCTCCCGAGCCCGTACGAGAGTTGTATCGATGAGACAAGATGGTAGCTACTAACAATTGGATACCATGAAATTGGGGAGGAAAAGGGGGTAAAATTTCAAAAAAATGTCTGCTGTTGTTTTTCCACATGATTTGTGTGATTCAATCCTTTTATAGTGTGTGTGAGTGAGAGAAAAAAAATGACCCTTCATCCAAGGTATTCTGGCTTACAGGTTTAAAACTCACAGCAAGCAGTACCATCTAAGGACAGCAAGCAGTACCATCTAAGGGCATCAAGCATTTCTGGCTGTTGACCAGAAATGTCCAGCTTTCACGACACCCCCACACACGAGGGGGAGACGCTGGCTTGTCTTGACTGCAAACAATCTTATTATTTAGGCCTACAGAATGACATTTTAGCTGCAAGGGCATCCCGCTCAGAGGCTATTTACAGTGCCTTCAGAAAGTATTCACACTAGAGGTCGACCGATTAATCGGAATAGCCAATTTTAAGTTCTCATAACAATCGGAAATCAGTCATTTTGGACGCCGATTTTACAGATTTCTTTTACACCTTTATTCAACTAGGCAAGTCAATTAAGAACACATTCTTTTTTTATTTATTTCACCTTTATTTAACCAGGTAGGCTAGTTGAGAACAAGTTCTCATTTGCAACTGCGACCTGGCCAAGATAAAGCATAGCAGTGTGAACAGACAACAGAGTTACACATGGAGTAAACAATTAGCAAGTCAATAACACAGTAGAAAAAAATGGGCAGTCTATATACAATGTGTGCAAAAGGCATGAGGAGGTAGGCGAATAATACAATTTTGCAGATTAACACTGGAGTGATAAATGATCAGATGGGCATGTACAGGTAGAGATATTGGTGTGCAAAAGAGCAGAAAAGTAAATAAATAAAAACAGTATAAAAACAGTATGGGAATGAGGTAGGTGAAAAAGGGTGAGCTATTTACCTATAGACTATGTACAGCTGCAGCGATCGGTTAGCTGCTCGGATAGCTGATGTTTGAAGTTGGTGAGGGAGATAAAAGTCTCCAACTTCAGCGATTTTTGCAATTCGTTCCAGTCACAGGCAGCAGAGTACTGGAACGAAAGGCGGCCAAATGAGGTGTTGGCTTTAGGGATGATCAGTGAGATACACCTGCTGGAGCGTGTGCTACGGATGGGTGTTGCCATCGTGACCAGTGAACTGAGATAAGGCGGAGCTTTACCTAGCATGGACTTGTAGATGACCTGGAGCCAGTGGGTCTGGCGACGAATATGTAGTGAGGGCCAGCCGACTAGAGCATACAAGTCGCAGTGGTGGGTGGTATAAGGTGCTTTAGTGACAAAACGGATGGCACTGTGATAGACTGCATCCAGTTTGCTGAGTAGAGTGTTGGAAGCCATTTTGTAGATGACGTCGCCGAAGTCGAGGATCGGTAGGATAGTCAGTTTTACTAGGGTAAGCTTGGCAGCGTGAGTGAAGGAGGCTTTGTTGCGGAATAGAAAGCCGACTCTGGATTTGATTTTTGATTGGAGATGTTTGATGTGAGTCTGGAAGGAGAGTTTGCAGTCTAGCCAGACACCTAGGTACTTATAGATGTCCACATATTCAAGGTTGGAACCATCCAGGGTGGTGATGCTAGTCGGGCATGCGGGTGCAGGCAGCGATCGGTTGAAAAGCATGCATTTGGTTTTACTCGCGTTTAAGAGCAGTTGGAGGCCACGGAAGGAGTGCTGTATGGTATTGAAGCTCGTTTGGAGGTTTGATAGCACAGTGTCCAATGACGGGCCGAAAGTATATAGAATGGTGTCGTCTGCGTAGAGGTGGATCAGGGAATCGCCCGCAGCAAGAGCAACATCATTGATATATACATAGAAAAGAGTCGGCCCGAGAATTGAACCCTGTGGCACCCCCATAGAGACTGCCAGAGGACCGGACAGCATGCCCTCTGATTTGACACACTGAACTCTGTCTGCAAAGTAATTGGTGAACCAGGCAAGGCAGTCATCCGAAAAACCGAGGCTGTTGAGTCTGCCGATAAGAATTTGGTGATTGACAGAGTCGAAAGCCTTGGCGAGGTCGATGAAGACGGCTGCACAGTACTGTCTTTTATCGATGGCGGTTATGATATCATTTAGTACCTTGAGTGTGGCTGAGGTGCACCCGTGACCGGCTCGGAAACCAGATTGCACAGCGGAGAAGGTACGGTGGGATTCGAGATGGTCAGTGACCTGTTTGTTGACTTGGCTTTCGAAGACCTTAGATAGGCAGGGCAGGATGGATATAGGTCTATAGCAGTTTGGGTCCAGGGTGTCTCCCCCTTTGAAGAGGGGGATGACTGCGGCAGCTTTCCAATCCTTGGGGATCTCAGACAATATGAAAGAGATTCTTGTTTTCAATGACAGCCTAGGAATGGTGGGTTAACTGCCCTGTTCAGGGGCAGAACGACAGCTTTTACCTGGTCAGCTCTGGGATTCAATCTTGCAACCTTACGGTTAACTAGTCCAATGCTCTAACCACCTGCCTCTCATTGCACTCCAAGAGGAGCCTGCCTGTTACGCAAATGCAGTAGAAGCAAAGGTAAGTTGCTAGCTAGCATTAAAAAAGTATCTTATAAAAAACAAACTACACACGGTTGATGATATTACTAGTTTATCTAGCGTGTCCTGCGTTGCATATAATCGATGCAGCGCTGGGGGATGATTTCACAAAAGCGCCTTTGCGAAAAAAAGCAGAATCGTTCCACGATTGTGCCTAACCATAAACACCAATGCCTTTGTTAAAATCAATACCACAGAAGTATATTTTAAACCTGCATATTTAGCTAAAATAAATCCAGGTTAGCAGGCGATATTAACCAGGTGAAATTGTGTCACTTCTCTTGCATTCATTGCATGCAGAGTCAGAGTATATGCAACAGTTAGGGCCGCCTGGCTCATTGAACAGATTTGCCAGAATTTTACATAATTATGACATAACATTGAAGGTTGTACAATGTAACAAGAATATTTAGACTTAGGGATGCCACCTGTTAGATAAAATACCGAACGATTCCATATTTCACTGAAATAAATGTTTTGTTTTCAAAATGATAGTTTTCGGATTTTATCATATTGGTGCGGCCCGCCACAGGTGTCGCTGGTGCGCGATGAGACAAGGACATCCCTACAGACCAAGCCCTCCCTAACCCAGACGATGCTAGGCCAATTGTGCGTCGCCCCACGGACCTCCTGGTCGCGGCACCACCCGGGAGGCCAAAGAATGTGTTCTTAACTGACTTGCCTAGTTAAAGATTAAATAAAAGGTGTAAAAAAAATGCCACTCAAATGCCACTCAATTTAAAAATCTAGATGACTTTTTATGCAATATTGCCCAAACCGACATACTGGTCAGAGACTCCCAGTACCATTCAGCACTCACTGCATACTGAAATTTTGCAATGAGGGGTGTGGGCCATATTACAAGATGGACGTCTTAATGCAGGTCTCCAAAGTGGAGAGGAGCAATGCTGAAACAGACCCTGGAAGGATGGATTATTTCAGTGACTGACTTTTAGTCACAGCTGCTGCTCTGCTTCCCTCAGAATACTTCAGATGCCAGACAGACTCCACATACTAGAGGCCACCATGGGAGTGAGAATTTACCCCTTAAAAAGCATGGCATCACATTTTGGCTCGCTTCATGCCTGGTTGATTCATGAGCTATGGCTAGGCCTTTGTTTCTTAGAAGAAGAAAAAGGTCCTATTTTACTAAACTTTTTTATTCTAAGAGAAAATCATAAGCGTTACTAGTGGGTGGTCTGTTCATAATGGACAGTTATCAAATTGTATTTGTCACATGCACCAAACACAATAGGTGCAGACCTTATTGAAATGTTTACCTTCAAGCACTTAAAACAACAATGCAGTAAAGAAAAAGTGTTAAGTACAACAAAAAAAAGGGGTCTGGGCTACGTTCTTAAATAATCGTAAGGTATGCTTTCACCGTAAAGCATTTTTAAAAATCTGACACCGTGGTTGGATTCACAAGAAGTTCATCTTTAAACCTATGTAAAATATGTTTTGTTTTCTGAATTTTTATGAGTATTTCTGTATTTGAATTTGGCACTCTGCAATCTCACTGGATGTTGGCCAGGTGGGATGCTAGCGTCACACATACCCTAGAGAGGTTAAAAGGCTGCTAAAAATGGTAAATGTCGGTATCGTTTTTGGCAAGGAAAATATCAGATATCAGCCAAAAATGTCATATTGGTGCATCCCTAGTTTAAATGTCTTACTCACATCGGCTACAGAGAGCGTGAGCACACAGTCTTCCGGAACATCTGATGCTCTCATGCATGCTTCAGTGTTGCTTGCCTCGAAGCGAGCATAGAAGTGATTTAGCTCATCTGGTAGGCTCGTGTCACTGGGCAGCGCACGGCTGTGCTTCCCTTTAGTCTAATAGTTTAAGCCCTGCCACATCCGACGAACGTCGGAGCCGGTGTTGTACGATTCAATCCTAGTCCTGTATTGATCCTGTGATGGTTCGTTGGAGGGCATAGCAGGATTTCTTATAAGCTTCCAGGTTAGAGTCCCGCTCCTTGAATGAGGCAGCTCTACCCTTTAGCGCAGTGCGAATGTAATCTAATCAAAGGCTTCTGGTTGGAGTATGTACGTACAGTTACTGTGGAGACGATGTTGTCGATGCACTTAATAATAATAATAATAATATATGCCATTTAGCTGACGCTTTTATCCAAAGCGACTTACAGTCATGTGTGCATACATTCTACGTTCTACATCACTTATTGATGAAGCCAATGACTGATGTGGTGTACTCCTCAATGGCATCGGAAGAATCCTGGAACATATTCCAGTCTGTGCTAGCAAAACAGTCCTGTAGCTTAGCATCTGACCACTTCTATATTGACCGAGCCACTGGTGCTTCCGGCTTTAGTTTCTGCATGCAAACCGGAATCAGGAGGATAGAATTATGGTCAGATTTGCCAAATGCAGGGAGAGCTTTGTACGCATCTGTGTGTGGAGTAAAGGTGGTCTAGTTTTTTTCCCCTCTGGTTGCACATTTATCATACAAGTAAAACGGGTTTACGTTTCCCTGCATTAAAGTCTCCAGCCACCAAAAGCACCGCCTCTGGATGAGCGTTTTCCTGTTTGCTTATGGCTGTATACAGCTCGTTGACTGCAGTCTTAGTGACAGCATTGGTTTGTGGTGGTAAATAGACAGTTATGAAGACTATAGATAAACTCTTTGTAAATAGTATGGTGTCTTCACTATCATTAAATTGAAGACTTAGAATCTTTGATTAAAAACTATGTAATTAGTATTACGCGATTAAACTGATTAATCATGTAAATAACTAGGATGTCGGGGCACCAAGGACAATATTCAGATTAAAGTTATAATTTCCTAAAATAACTTCTCAGATATTTTATATCTGATCAAATAGTCTGATTAATGAATTATTTATTTTACCTCACTTTAGTCTCATTCCAAACGTCGTAAATTGGTTATCTGCACGAACCCAGTCTTCACTATGAGTCATCCATACATCAATTGTCTTAAATCATTTATGTATTACTAACTAAGTAATTCACAGAAATGCATAAACAAACAAAGTCAATATGGTTACAAGAAATGTACAAGAAAGTGCCCTAGTGGGCTAAACCGGAATCGCGGCTTGTTAGACAAAAGGGAAATAAATGGTGGTCGACCAAGAAGTCACTACAGAGTTAATAATTCTAACAATTGAATGCTAATCCTTTACACATGAACGCTCACTCATTCGGGAACAATTGCAATCAATATATATTTACGCTCAGTGTGTAGTCTTGATCGCTGGTGAAAAGTTGTTTCTTTTGTAGAATTATCCGTCCCTCTCTCTCTCTCTGTGGTTAGAGTGGATTGTTCAGATTGACATTCATTCATTCGTTATAGAATGGATGTTTCAGTGGTTGTCGTTCTTCGCATTCAATGATACAGAATTCCTTTCCTTTCTTCTCTAACCAACATTACATAAACAATCAAATCTGATTTTGCTGAGTGATTTGTAATCCTCATACATACTATCTGTCTCAGTAATAAAACAATCAAAAGGGTTGATTATGATATCTTGCCTAATTTGTGTAACTTTCTACAAAAGACTAAGATAGTCCACTAGGATACATGAGTAGCTAGGCTGAGGGAAGTCTGTCCTTGAAACTGCCTGAAAATGACATTGTAATCTTTCAAGGTATATACGCAGCTACATTTACTAATATAACATAGTTAATTGCAGTTCTCCAGTGCTGCTACAGATCAGGGTCTGTAAAGATGGAGTCAGTTTCCAGACCTTGAAAGACCTCACGCTACATCTAATGTCTCTAACTTAACTCATATGGATGAAGTAAAGCCATCAGCAATAGTTCCACAAATTCCAGTGGTTTGCTCAGGTTTCACATGTCACGAGTCATGACAACCACATTCCCTCATATTGCCACACTGCAAATAGAAGGCTACAGGCAGTCTAGTATCCAGAAATTACATTTTCAGATGCAAAAAGCATATCTAACATAACTAGTAAAATGTTCTTTTAGCAAGTTATTTATACTACGTTTAGAGTTGTACTTTATTTAATGGGTAATATTCCATTAGCTACAATCACTGTGGCTTTAACATACCAGGCCAAATTTCATACCATTTCACCTGTATTACGTAAATCTGCTATGACATTTGTGGTCTGAATGTATCGGTAACTGTAAATCGATCTAGGTAAAATCGCCTGCTAAATGGCTAAAATGTCAAACGTATTAGACCCGACATCACAGACAGCCTGACATACGGGAATGGGAATGGGCGGTTCCCTTCCCTCACGACTCGGAGACAGTCATTCATAATCAACGTTCCACTTGAATCACTTGATTCATAACGACATAAGTGCGATTGTGATGCTGTTTACAATCACATGGTGTGTCGTAGAGGTGTAGCATCTAGAGAAAAAAATGATACGTACCTCCTGCCCTTGAGGAACACATAACTGCAGCGTTTAAAATAACTGGAAACATAATTCAGGTCGGAAAGTAGGCCACTAGAAAAGAGGCCCGAGTTCCCGAGTTGGAATTCCGAGTTGTGGGTGACTGACCGTTCAAATTGATTTTTCCCAGTCCGAGACCGTTTTTCCCCCGAGTTCCCAGTTGTTTAGAACGCAGTGAAGTCGGAGATTCCGAGTACCCAGTTGTTTTGAACGCGGCAACTGTGAGTCAGCTATCTGTGATCTAGCTAGCTAGCTAACGTCAGAGGAATATAGTAACGGTCTACATTTTCAGAATTGGTAATGACACAATGACGAGGTTATCCATTGGGATAATCACGCGCCTATGTGCATGTCACTGTAAATAACAAGTGAAAGTAACAACTTAATATTTACAAAGTTGAAGATGAATAAAGTTACGTACCTGAAACAACAAGGGCCTCATTTGGTCCAACAGTATGACAATTACCCATGTTATTTCAAAACGCGTATCCCAAACCAAGTGCGTCTGTCGCCTAAAAATCTTCTATGGTATTATGTCAGTCCACAAGCACACGTTTGTAGCGTGCCAGTCCTCAAATGTACTTGCGTAACCCCTGCTTTGTTATACAGTTTTTATAGACACTGGGCTGATTCAATCATACTGAACCGCGGGGCACCGGTCTATGGCACGTGACGTAACTGGGCAAAAATGGTGAGGGAGGAGCGCCATCTCAAATGAAGGGAATGCGATGAACTTTCAACCAGTGCAAAACACGTATACCCGGGCGCCCGAGACAGATTAATCGAATCTCCTCATTGATTATTTGTACGGCTAATCGATCCGAGAAAGAACAACAAAAGCGCCTTTAGCGCTTTCTGTTTAAAGGCGCTTTCTGTTTTCCCCTTTTAAAGTGGCTTAGTCTTCGTCCGATTGTAATGAACATTCGGGCGTCAGCACATCGCCCACCGCACTTCTTTATGCACATACAGACAAGTGTAGAATTTCACCAGCAGGCGACACTACACTACAATAAATGGTGATGGGGTCGGGGACTCATGGAATGAACGTGTTCCATAGTGGTTGTGGGCTGTTTATCGCTGAAGTAGGCCTACTGTGTACAGTATGTCAAGTGTTTGACCAGCAGGTTGATTTATTTTGCATCATTGTGCCTAGGAATAAGTATTACCAATTAATCACAGTTCAAACGTGTAGTGTGTTCTTGTAGTTTTTACCTGCATTTTGAAGGAACCATCAACATATAATAAATGTAGCGGTCTTTATATGTACCACAGAGGAACCAAGAAATTAAGAGCGACACTACAGCTGACGTTTTGGCTCGACACCACGTCTGTCTTTTGGGGCTTTTATGTTGATCTGCAATAATATTATGAAAAGACAGGACAGGAATACATCAGTCTCCAACGAAACATATGACAAGTTGTTCTTTCTCTCAGTGTTTTCTCTGACTGAGGAGAACGGGAGCTAGGGATGTTAGTAGGTGACGTAAGCACCCAGATTAAATAAAAATACATTTAATGAAATAAAAACCGAAGATGTTAATATTATCCAGCTACTGTAGCTGCCTACGTAACATCAACAGGCAGTACTAGTAGCGCAACAATTGAAAATAGAAAGCCCCCAAAAAGTTCCTGTCGATCATAGCGATCTGACGGGCCTGGGCCACTGACCCTTAACCTGGATATTCTGTTCTGCGTTGTGTACTATTCTAATAATTTGAAGTTTGATGGAATAACCATTTTAACTCTTACACTCACCCCTTCCTAATTTCATCAAACTTTAAGACATAAGATACGAGTTCTTCCTCCACAGTGGTACCTTGACCAAAAGTAATCCAGAACGACAGCAAAGAGACTAGAAATACGCTCTTATACATATAACCTATGATGCTCTAATAAAGTATTTCTCATACCCTTATTGATTCTTTCTTGAGATCTATTTCTCTATTAATCTATCCTCTAGGCCTCTATATTGGGGTACTGTCACATCAACAAAAGTTGATAGGACTTGAATCAGGGCATTTAGATGCTCTCTTTTGTCAGGCTCAGCAATCACTTGACTCATTGACTCTGAAAGTCTTCTGACAGGCTTCACAACTCTTCCAGTTCGAGTTCTCAAGGTGCCTTCACTGGGTCTCAGGACTGTATCAGTGAACTAAGACATCTGGCTGTTTCTGCGCTCTTCCTCTCTCTGGTTACTCGTTCTCTTCTTCGTAGATCTTATGCATCCAGAGCCGCTGACTGATGCATGTCTACTGATGATGCCATCTAGATTGCTCACTGACGTCTCTTTTCTACTTGTGTCATCTTCGGAAGGATCACTTGAATCAGCACTAGGCATCCTTGAGGAGCTTCTTGTGCCTGAGATAACTGCTTCTCCAGAGAACATGTCCTCCCATGGGCTTCGAGGATCAGATTCTCTCATGTTTACTCCATCTTCCAGTCCCAAAGATTTTTGGGCTTCAGCTTCCGTGGGCCCCTCAGGATTCTGGCCATCGAGAATCCAGGCAGCAGTCCTTCGATCCTCTGAATCATCATCCATATCAAATACCAGTCTTTGGTCACCGCTGTCGGTGTGTCTTTCCATGTGATCACATGGACCGTTGAATCCCACAAGTCGGCAAGTTTTCCTTTTCCCTTTCGGTTTGCCAAGAGAACTCAGTCTCCAATCTCCCGGGCAGTACCTTTCACTCTCTTGTTATACTGCCTTGCTGGCTTTTTCTGAGCTTCAGTGGTGTTGGCCTTGGTGATCCTACCAGCCTCTCACAGGTATTTTTGGAATGAGTCGACATACTCGTCATGAGTCAACACGTCTTCGTTTTTCAAGGAGCCGTGGACTAGCAGCCGTGGAACTCGGCCAAACATCAAATAGAATGGCGCGAATCCTGTCATTTTGTGTGTGGTAGAGTTGTACGAGAAGGTGAGCATCTGTATCATCTGGGGCCATCTTTCTTTTGCTCTCGCTGGCAACGATCGGACCATGTCACCATTTGTGCGTTTTAATCTTTCAGTCTGACCTTTGCCCATAGGATGATATGGAGTGGTATGGGTCTTTTTGACTCCTGACACTTGTAGCAATCCTGCGATTAAGTGACTCTCAAAGTTTGCTCCTTTGTCTGAGTGTATCCGCTGGCGAAAACCATAGACACAGAAGAACTAGTTCCATAACTTCTGGGAAACCACTTTTGCTGGCTGATTCGGGCAAGGAAACACATGTTCCAGCTTCGTAAAATGGTCTGTGATGACGATTACATCAACGCTCTCTCCATCCCTTCCTTCTGCTGACCAGAAGTCTATGCACACCAGTTCCAATATAGTGCTGGTCTGTAAAGATTCCAATGGTGGCCTAGCCTCTGGCTCCATTGTCTTGCCAACCACACAGCACTTACAGTAGGAGACGTACTTATTCACTTCCCTGTCCATCCCAGTCCAGAAGATCCTTTGACGTACCAGATGGAAGGTTCTAGTCTGGCTTTGGTGGCCAGCTTCGTCATGGGTTCCCCTCAGAACGATGCCAACTCTGTCCTTAGATCTTCAGTAGAGGATCACGTCCTTGATTTTGAATTTATCCTAATGCTTCAGCATTCTCAAAACGTGGGCAGTCTCATGAGCTCTCTCTCTCCGTGAAGGTCTCCTCCTTCTCTCAACAAGGTGTGCCACTCGGGCCAGCATCTGATCCGCCTTCTGTGTTCTCCGTTTCACATCAGAAGAAAGGACTGGAAGAGTAGCCGCTCCCCCTTCATGCTGAAGGATGCGGGCAGAATACTGGGCGAATTGGAAGCTGCGCTCTGGCACACTCACATCCCACTCCAGACAGGATTCCAAAACTGCTTTCACTCCTTCAGAAGAGACTTGAACTAGGATCTTACCACCTTGGATGTTGACTGACAGTTTGAATGCTTCCTGGATGGACTCTGAAATCACATACTCTGCTCCATATTCTGGGAACTCACTTGCCTTCCTAGCTCCAATGAACGGCTGTTGACTAAGCAGGTCTGCCGGGACATTCTGAGGCCCAGGGATGTACTTCAAGTGAAAGTCAAAGGGGGCCAGTTTAGAGATCCACCATTGCTCACAGGTGTCTAGCTTTGGTGTCATCATTATATAGGTCAGGGGGTTGTTATCTGTTAGGACTGTGAATCTATTCCCCTTCAGCCAATGGGTGAACTTATCACACATAGCCCACTTAAGAGTGAAGAACTCTAATCTGTGTGCTGGGTAATCGGACTGGGACCTCGACAGAGTCTTCAAATAAAATCAAAGTTTATTTGTGACGTGCGCCGAATACAACAGGTGCATTTCACCTTACAGTGAAATGCTTACTTACAGGCTCTAACCAACAGGTGTCACACCCTGACCTTAGTATTCTTTGTTTTCTTTATTATTTTTGTTAGGTCAGGGTGTGACATGGGTGATATGTGTGTTTTTTGTCTCATCTAGGGTGTTTGCACTGTCTAGTTTTTTTTGTAGATTTATGGGGTTGTTTCCATCTTGGTGTTTATGTAGGTCTATGGTTGCCTAGATTGGTTCTCAATTAGAGGCAGGTGTTTATCGTTGTCTCTGATTGGGAACCATATTTAGGCAGCCATATTCTTTGGGTATTTTGTGGGTGATTGTTTCCTGTGTTAGTGTTTGTGCCACACGGGACTGTTTTGTTTCCATTTCACTTTGTTATTTTGTATTTGTGGCATGGTCAGTCTTTTCTATTAAAACATGGACACTTACAACGCTGCTTATTGGTCCGATCCTTGCTACACCTCTTCAGACGAAGAGGAGGAAATCTGTTACAATAGGTAAAAAAAGGTATTAGGTGAATAATAGGAAAGTAAATAAATAAAACGACAGTAAAAAGAAAGGCTTTATACAGTAGCGAGGCCATAAAAGTAGTGAGGCTACATACAGACACAGGTTAGTCAGGCTGATTGAGGTAGTTTGTACATGTAGATATGGTTAAAGTGACTATGCATATATGATGAACAGAGAGTAGCAGTAGTGTAAAGAGGGGTTGGTGGGTAGTGGGACACAATGCTGATAGCCCGGTTAGCCAATGTGCGGGAGCACTGGTTGGTCGGCCCAATTGAGTTAGTATGTACATGAATGTATAGTTAAAGTGACTATGCATATATGATAAACAGAGAGTATCAACAGCGTAAAAGAGGGGTTTGGGGGACACACAATGCAAATAGTCCGGGTAGCCATTTGATTACCTGTTCAGGAGTCTTATGGCTTGGGGGTAAAAGCTGTTTAGAAGCCTTTTGATCCTAGACTTGGCGCTCCAGTAGCGCTTGCCATGCGGTAGAAGAGAGAACAGTCTATGGCTGGGGTCTTTGACAATTTGTAGGGCCTTCCTCTGACACCGCCTGGTGTAGAGGTACTGGATGGCAGGCAGCTTAGCCCCAGTGATGTACTGGGCCGTACACACTACCCTCTGTCGTGCCTTGTGGTCGGAGGCCAAGCAGTTGCCGTATCAGGCAGTGATGCAACCAGGATGCCAGTAGAACGCTACCTACCCCAATGCATAGTGCCAACTGTAAAGTTTGGTGGAGGAGTAATAATAGTTTGGGGCTGTTTTTCATGTTTCAGGCTAGAGATCTGTGTGGAAGAACTTTACTGTCCTACACAGAGCCCTTACCTCAACCCCATCGAACACCTGAATTGGAATGCCAACTGCGAGCCAGGCCTAACCGCCCAACATCAGTGCCCGACCCCACTAACGCTCTTGCGACTGAATGGAAACGACACCCTGCAGAAATGTTCCAACATCTAGTTAATTGCCATCCCAGAAGAGTGGAAGCTTTTATAGCAAAGGTGGAACAATTCCATATTAATGCCCATGATTGTGGAATGAGATGTTCGACGAGCAGGTGTCCACATACTTTTGGTCATGTAGTGTATACACTGTATACAGAGTATATAGATATATAAGAAATAGACAGGCCTGCGACTCTTGGAAAATAGTGCTAGCCCCTTTTGCACAGTCTCTGTTTTACAGTTGTTGCTTTTTTCATGGAGAAGTCGGATGACTAAACAGATTGTTCCTTCCTACACTTTGTTTTCCATGGTCCTATGCTTCTTACAGGATTTTTGGGATGGCGAGAAGGTTCATCATTGTTAAGGTCCTTTAGCCGATTTCTCTGCCTATCAAAGCCCCAACAGTGATACAGTTTGTCCATAACTGTTGTGTCATCTCTAAGGGAGTCTCGTCCTTACTCCCAGTCTCTAAGCCTTTAGCTCGTCCTGGGTTGTGGCTATTGTGCTTATGATCCTTTTACAGCAGCCAGCTACTGGCTCTTGAAAAGTGTGGAGAGGTAATATTTCTCCATCTTTTGCTTTACTACTGCCCTTGGTGTCCCTAAGCGTATGTGTGGTCTACCAGCTGCTGTTCGATTCTGCCGCCTATTCAGTTTTTTTTTAGGTTAATGTATCTAACCACATCTTTGACCCGGGTGGGCTTTTATCCCATTGTAGCACCTTGGAGCTTATGGTTTTTCGCCGACTGTAAGGTTGTGTGCTACTGGTAAGAAGTCAGGTGCAGGAGAGTGGAGAGTTGTGATCAGGCGCACACTTTAATTGGCAGAAGTAACAACAGACAGACGCAACTGCATCAAAAACCTCCAGCCAAATGGCAAAAGTGCAAAGCGCGACAAGTCACAATAATGCATAGGTTAAACAATAAACACACTCGGGTTCAACACGGTACCCGGGGAAATACCAGCCTGGCACGTAACATGAAACATGTAACAAAACAATTCCACACAAAGACATCGGGGAAACAGAGGGACTATATATGTAGTGTGATTAGGGAATGTAAACCAGGTGTGCGGGGAAACAAGACAAAACAAATGGAACAATGACAAGTGGAGCGGCGTTGGCTAGAAGACCTGTGATGTCGACCATAGAACACCGCCAGAACAAGGAGAGGAGCCGACTTCGGTGGAAGTTGTGACACCAGACGTTGTCCAGTACGCCTGGTTTGCATCTACATGGATTGAAGGAGAGCTCAGGCAAGGGTGTTATGCTCTGCGCTCATTGGGCTACCTCCCTCAGAAGAGGGTGGGCCCTTCTCTTTTTGAGAGAATATCCTGTCATATCATGGGCTATTATATTGATTTATAATGGCGTGGGTGACAGCCTTCAGAGAGGCCTGGAAGGGCCCTCTCCTAGAGAGGAGTTTTTGGGGAAATATTTAATAAAATGTAGATTGTGTGCAACATATTGGGGTTCCCTTCACTTTGTTATGAGGTTTTCCCCGATGTTTCTGCATCCTTGGTGCCTACTCCCTCAGTTTCGAAGCCTCTGAGGTTTGCTGATTATACTGGCTTTGGAAAGCATGTCTTTGCGATATGGGAGTTGGCCATATCCTCATTGTGAGAAATTGAAATAAATAATTGAAAGATAATGTGCGTAATCCTGGTTTTCTGATATTATGAGTGAGATATCTCACAGCATTCCCCTGCTCGTAAGAGCACTAGGAAGAGAAGCATGCTTGAGAACCAGAGGACGGGAGAGTGGTTCCTTTTAAGATGAGAGGCTCATCTGATTCGCCACTCTACCTGTCTCCAACAGATGCGTTTGAGAATCCCCATTGTGAGATATCTAACTCATAAGATCAGAGAACCGGGGTTACACAAGTAACCTTCTATAACCTTTGTTTTGGTTGTAAACATATAACATAAGTTATATGTACAGTGCATTCGTAGAGTATTCAGACCCCTTGAGTTTTTCCGCATTTTGTTACGTTACAGACATATTCTAACAATCCTCATAAATCCACACACTATACCCCATAAAAACAAAGCAAAAACAGGTTTTCAAATATAACATAAGTATTCAGTCTCTTTACTTAGTACCTTGTTGAAGCACTTTTGGCAGCGATTACAGCCTCGATACTTCTTGGGTATTACGCTACAAGCTGGGCTCACCTGTATTTGGGGAGTTTCTCCCATTCTTCTCTGCAGATCCTCTCAAGCTCTGTCAGGTTGGATGGGGAGCGATGCTACACAGCTATTTTCAGGTCTCTCTTGATGTTGGATTGGCTTCAAGTCCAGGCTGGCTGGAACACTGAAGGATATTCAGAGGCGTGTCCCAAAGCCAATCCAAGATGGCGTAGCAGTCAGATGTCTTTTGTCTTCGCCTTGTCGTGTCCCATGTATTTATCTTTATATATATCTTTTTACTTTGCATATATTTTTTTCTATTTTTCTTAACCCCAAATTCAACATACTCTCCTGCAATCTGCCTCACCCGATGTGGTATGGATCTGCTATTTTCTTTACTTTAGAACCTGATCCCCCAACAGAAGCTTTTCTCCATATCTCTGGATTCCTACCGCAAGCTCTGAACCTCTTCACCTGGATGATCACAGCTGCTATCCTGATTGGCTTCTCCTGGCTAATGTCCCTGTCCTGAAGCAAGCACCAATTAGCCTGGAGCTAGCCTATGCTAAACCCATCTCCCGGCTAGCTGAAGAGGTCCATCAGCCACTCCTTGGGCTACAATACCTATTTTGCCAATTTGCCTTGACCCCTTTTATTGCCGATACGGAGCCCCGCTGATCCATCGTGACTGGAGAACCGACGTAATCCGCCCGAGGGGTTTTCAATAGGCCCCTCCGTCACGATGTCCCCTGAATGCCCATCTGCTAGCCGCGGCCCGCTAGCTGTCTAGAGCATACCGGACTGTTAGCTGAAGTGGTCCATCAGTCAATTGCAATCTACTATCTACAATCTATCTACGGAGTTGCAATCTACTGCAGAGATAGCCTGCAGAGTTCTGTCTTACTATCCAGGTCTGTGACCAAACAATTTGAGCTTCTACTTTTAAAAATCCACCTTTCCAGTCTCTCACCGTTGCCGCATGCTATAAACCACCTTCTGCCCCCAGCTGTACCCAGGACATCATATGTGACTTGATTGCCCCCCATTTATCTTCAAAGGTTGTGCTGTTCGGTGACCTAAACTGGGGCATGCTTAACAACCCGGCCATCCTACAATCTAAGCTTGATGCCCTCAATCTCACACAAATGATCAATGAACCTACCAGGTACAACCCTAACTCTGTAAATACAGGCACCCTCATAGATATCATCCTAACCAACCTGCCCTCCAAATACACCTCTGCTGTTTTCAACCAGGATCTCAGCGATCACTGCCTCATTGCTTGCGTCCGTAATGGGTCTGCGGTCAAAGGACCACCCCATCACTGTCAAACGCTCCCTAAAACACTTCAGCGAGCAGACCTTTCTAATTGATCTGGCCCGGGTATCCTGGAAGGATATTGACCTCATTCCGTCAGTAGAAGATGCCTGGTTATTCTTTAAAAGTTCTTTCCTCACAATCGCAAATAAGCATTTCAAAAAATGTAGAACCAGGAACAGACCAGCACAAAAACATCCTGTGACGTACGGCATTAGCATCGAATAGCCCCCACGATATGCAACTTTTCAGGGAGGTTAGGAACCAATATACACAGGCAGTTAGGAAAGCAGATGCCATCTTCTTCAAACAGAAATTTGCATCCTGCAGCACAAACTCCCAAAAGTTCTGGGACACTAAAGTTCATGGAAAATAAGAGCACCTCCTCCCACCTACCCACTGCACTGAGGCTAGGAAACACTGTCACCACTGATAAATCCACAATAATTGAGAATTTTAATAAGCATTTTTCTATGGCTGGCCATGCTTTCCACCTGGCCACCCCTACCCTGGTCAACAGGCCTGCACCCCCCACAGCAACTTGCCCAAGCGTCCCCCATTTCTCCTTCACCCAAATCAAGATAGCTGATGTTCTGAAAGAGCTGTAAAATCTGGCCCCCTATTAATCAGCAGGGCTAGACAATCTGGACCCTCTCGTTCTAAAATTATCAGCTGAAATGGTTGCAACCCCTATAACTAGCCTGTTCAACCTCTCTGAGATCCCAAAAGATTGGAAAGCTTCTGCGGTCATTCCCCTCTTCAAAGGGGGAGACACTCTATGCCCAAACTGCTACAGACGTATATCTATCCTACCCCGCCTTTCTAAGGTCTTCGAAAGCCAAGTTAACAAACAGATCACCGACCATTTCGAATTCCACCGTACCTTCTCCGCTATGCAATCTGGTTTCCGAACTGGTCATGGGTATACCTCAGCCACGCTCAAGGTTCTAAACAATATAATAACCGCCATCGATAAGAGACAATACTGTGCAGCTATATTCATCGACCAGGCCACGGTTTTCGACTCTGTCAATCACCACCTCCTTATCGGCAGACACAACAGCCTTGGTTTCTCAAATGACTGCCTTGCCTGCTTCACCAACTACTTCTCAGACAGAGTTCAGTGTGTCAAATTGGAGGGCCTGTTGTCCGGACCTCTGGCAGTCTCTATGGGGGAGCTACAGGGTTCAATTCTCGGGCCGACTCTTTTCTCTGAATACATCAATGATGTCACTCTTGCTGCTGGTGATTCTCTGATCCACCTCTACGCAGACGACACCATTCTGTATACTTCTGGCCCTTCTTTGGACACTGTTTTATCTAACCTCCAGATGAGCTTCAATGCCATACAACTCTCCTTCTGTGGCCTCCAACTGCTCTTAACCTCTCTGCGCACCGAACCCGTTAGCGGGATTAAAATCGACAACATAGGTGATTGCCACGTAAATAGTCATATTAAACATTCATGAAAATACAAGTGTCTCACATGGTTCGAAAGCCTAGAATCCTGCTAATCCAACTGCGTTGTCAGATTTTAAAAATGATTTATTGCGAAAGAATACGCTGTGATTATCTGAGCACAGACCCCCATATCAAACAACTTATTCAGCCAGCACTTGCGTAACGAAATCACAGATGGCATTGAAATAAATCGTTTACCTTTGAAGGTTTTGCTCTGGTTGCAATCCCAAGGCTCATTGTTACACAATGGATGGTCTTTTGTTCGGTAAAATCCATTTTTTATAGCCTAACACAAAACATTTTGTGAACGCCTATCTCGTTTTTCGTGTCATTCAATTTTCGACGTAACATCCAACGTAAAATAGACAGACTTTCCCTGACTTTATCCAGTCATGTTTGGTTTTCTTGCAATCAACTGTTTGTTTGTAACTGTTTGTTGTAAGACAAACCATTCCATTGAACGCTGGCGTAAGGACCGTTATTTCGCCATTGCCAATTCTACCGTGAAGGAGCAAAGCTTATTACGCACGAAGTATTTCAGTGACTTGCATCTTCAGCTGTTTATTTATCCAACATCATGGCGAATAAGTCAAGGAAAGCTAATTCTAAGACTAGATATAAGAATGTAGAAACAATTTTAGAGGAAATTCATTGTGAAAGTGAGACAGATCTGCTTTTTTGAAGACTCCATTTTGAAGACTGAAACTGAGGCATATTTTTTGAACGGAGAGGACATTGTTTTGGAATGGTAATTTGCTCTCATGCTAATGCCGTTGTTTGAAATTAATATAAAATATGATTTGTGGTTGTTTTTACATTTTATTTGCAATATATAAAGATGTAATGAAATGGGTAAAGTACACGTTAACTAGTCATTGTGAGTGAGGGTCTGTTTGTTTGTATGAGAACGGCCATAGCCTGTGTGTGTGTGTGTGTGTGTATATTTTATACATATACATATATATATATATACTTTTGGCCCTTAGGCACATCCATGCCTGCACAAATATATTTGGGCAGATGAACACTTGTGGCAGGAACAGAAGGGACATATATATATATACACACACACACAGTGGGGCAAAAAAGTATTTAGTCAGCCACCAATTGTGAAAGTTCTCCCACTTAAAAAGATGAGAGAGGCCTGTAATTTTCATCATAGGTACACTTCAACCATGTAGACCAATTTGGGTTTCCAATCTCTCCAAAAGAATGTGTTGATTGATGATATCAAAAGCAGCACTAATGTCTAGGAGCACGAGGACAGATGCTGAGCCTCGGTCTGATGCCAGTAAAAGGTCATTTACCACCTTCACAAGTGCAGTCTCAGTGCTATGATGGGGTCTAAAACCAGACTGAAGCATTTTGTATACATTGTTTGTCTTCAGGAAGGCAGTGAGTTGCTGCACAACAGCCTTTTCTAGTATTTTTGAGAGGAATGGAAGATTCGATACAGGCCGATAGTTTTTAAAATATTTTCTGGGTCAAGGTTTGGCTATTTCAAGAGAGGCTTTATTACTGCCACTTTTAGTGAGTTTGGTACACATCCGGTGGATAGAGAGACGTTTATTATGTTCAACATAGGTGTTAAAGGAATATAACAATTCCTATATGTGTTCATTAACCAATTCAATTTAAATCACTCTGTCTGTTTCTAAGAATTTGTAAGATCCTTATTTGCATAAAATGGCCAGAGACCAGTCTACAAAGATTAGCCAATAGCATTTATTCTCGAGAGCACTGATCATAATATGTACATTGGTTTATATACCTCACATTTCGTCATAGCGTTTTGAATGCTGCTCCTCCTTCTCTCCGATACAATGGCAATATAGTTCACAAGCCTTCCCACATTGTCTGCCACCTGTTAAACAATCTACTACAAGCCCAAGGTCACTCCCCTCCCTGGGTAGGGAAAGAATGTCCTGTAAGGAACACACAGTATTCCAGCCGGTCTGACGATAGCACCATTAGTTTCTAACAAGGAACAGAATGTCCTTGCTCTAATTCTTGACGAAAACTACACACATTACATTCAGTATTATGATTATAATAAGATTCATACATCCGTACAGTAACATAGTAGTATTCTGTTTAGTTATAGTTCTGATTTAAATGTATACATAATTTAGTCATTATTCATAAAAATCCCTTAACAATAGGAGGGCCAAGCACAGGAAGCAGCTCTTTCAGTAGTTTAGTTGGAATAGGGTCCAGTATGCAGCTTGAAGGTTTAGAGGCCATGATTATTGTCATCATTGTGTCAAGAGATATAGTACTAAAACACTTGAGTGTCTCTCTTGATCCTAGGTCCTGGCAGAGTTTGAAAAAATATATTTCACCTTTATTTAACCAGGTAGACTATTTGAGAACAAGTTCTCCTTTGCAACTGCGACCTGGCCAAGATAAAGCATAGCAGTGTGAACAGACAACAACACAGAGTTACACATGGAGTAAACAATAAACAAGTCAATAACATAGTAGGAAAAAAAATCTATATACATTGTGTGCAAAAGGCATGAGGAGGTAGGCAATAAATAGGCCATAGGAGTGAATAATTACAATTTAGCAGATTAACACTGGAGTGATAAATGATCAGATGTGCAGGTAGAGATATTGGTGTGCAAAAGAGAAGACAAGTAAATAAAATAAAAACAGTATGGGGATGAGGTAGGTAAATTGGGTGGGCTATATACCGATGGACTGTGTACAGCTGCAGCGATCAGTTAGCTGCTCAGATAGCAGATGTTTAAAGTTGGTGAGGGAGATAAAAGTCTCCAACATAAAAGATTTTTGCAATTCGTTGCAGTCGCAGGCAGCAGAGAACTGGAAGGAAAGGCGGCCAAATGAGGTTTTGGCTTTAGGGATGATCAGTGAGATACACCTACTGGAGCGCGTGCTACGGGTGGGTGTTGCCATCGTGACCAGTGAACTGAGATAAGGCGGAGCTTTACCTAGCATTGACTTGTAGATGACCTGGAGACAGTTTTTCTGGCGACGAACATCTAGCGAGGGCCAGCCGACTAGAGCATACAGGTCGCAGTGTTGGGTGGTATAAGGTGCTTTAGTAACAAAACGGATGACACTGTGATAAACTGCATCCAGTTTGCTGAGTAGAGTATTGGAAGCTATTTTGTAGATGACATCGCCGAAGTCGAGGATCGGTAGGATAGTCAGTTTTACTAGGTTAAGTTATGCGGCGTGAGTGAAGGAGGTTTTGTTGCGAAATAGAAAGCCGATTCTAGATTTGATTTTGGATTGGAGATGTTTGATATGAGTCTGGAAGGAGAGTTTGCAGTCTAGCCAGACACCTAGGTACTTATAGATGTCCACATATTCTAGGTCGGAACCATCCAGGGTGGTGATGCTAGTCGGGCTTGCGGGTGCAGGCAGCGAATGGTTGAAAAGCATGCATTTGGTTTTACTAGCGTTTTAAGAGCAGTTGGAGGCCACGGAAGGAGTGTTGTATGGCATTGAAGCTGGTTTGGAGGTTAGATAGCACAGTGTCCAAGGAAGGGCCAGAAGTATACAGAATGGTGTCGTCTGATATATACAGAGAATAGAGTCGGCCCGAGAATTGAACCCTGTGGTACCCCCATAGAGACTGCCAGAGGACCGGAAAACATGCCCTCCGATTTGACACACTGAACTCTGTCTGCAAAGTAGTTGGTGAACCAGGCAAGGCAGTCATTAGAAAAACCGAGGCTACTGAGTCTGCCGATAAGAATATGGTGATTGACAGAGTCGAAAGCCTTGGCCAGGTCGATGAAGATGGCTGCACAGTACTGTCTTTTATCGATGGCGGTTATGATATCATTTTGTACCTTGAGCGTGGCTGAGGTGCACTCGTGACCGGCTCAGAAGAAGGTACGGTGGGATTCGAGATGATCAGTGATCTGTTTGTTGACTTGGCTTTCGAAGACCTTAGATAGGCAGGGCAGGATGGATATAGGTCTGTAACAATTTGGGTCCAGGGTGTCTCTCCCTTTGAAGAGGGGGATGACCACGGCAGCTTTCCAATCCTTGGGGATATCAGATGATACGAAGGAGAGGTTGAACAGGCTGGTAATAGGGGTTGCGACAATGGCGGCGGACAGTTTCAGAAATAGAGAGTCCAGATTGTCAAGCCCAGCTGATTTGTATGGGTCCAGGTTTTGCAGCTCTTTCAGAACATCTGCTATCTGGATTTGGGTAAAGGAGATGCTGGGGAGGCGTGGGCGAGTAGCTGCGCGGGGAGGGGGGCGGAGCTGTTGGCCGTCTCTGTCGACTTCCGGCGTCGACAGAGATGGCCGCCTCGCTTCGCGTTCCTAGGAAACTATGCAGTTTTTTGTTTTTTTACGTGTTTTACGTGTTTTACGTGTTATTTCTTACATTAGTACCCCAGGTCATCTTAGGTTTCATTACATACAGTCGAGAAGAACTACTGAATACTGAATATAAGATCAGCGTCAACTCACCATCAGTACGACCAAGAATATGTGTTCTGCCTTACAAACAGGTCAACGGAATTGATTCCATGCAGCGACCCCAAAAAAAACTGACTTCGTAAAAGAGGGAAAAGTAGCGGTCTTTTGGTCAGACTCCGGACACGGGCACATCGCGCACCACTCCCTAGCATTCTTCTTGCCAATGTCCAGTCTCTTGACAACAAGGTTGATGAAATCCGAGCAAGGGTAGCATTCCAGAGGGACATCAGAGACTGTAACGTTCTCTGCTTCACGGAAACATGGCTCACTGGGAAGACGCTATCCGGGGCGGTGCAGCCAACGGGTTTCTCCACGCATCGCGCCGACAGAAACAAACATCTTTTTGGTAAGAAGAGTGGCGGGGGCGTATGCCTCATGACTAACGAGACATGGTGTGACGAAAGAAACATACAGGAACTCAAATCCTTCTGTTCACCTGATTTAGAATTCCTCACAATCAAATGTAGACCGCATTATCTACCAAGAAAATTCTCTTCGATTATAATCACAGCTGTATATATCCCCCCCCAAGCAGACACATCGATGGCTCTGAACGAACTTTATTTAACTCTTTGCAAACTGGAAACCATTTATCCAGAGGCTGCATTCATTGTAGCTGGGGATTTTAACAAAGCTAATCTGAAAACAAGACTCCCTAAATTTTATCAGTATATCGATTGTGCAACCAGGGGTGGTAAAACCTTGGATCATTGTTACTCTAACTTCCGCGACGCATATAAGGCCCTACCCCGCCCCCCTTTCGGAAAAGCTGACCACGACTCCATTTTGTTGATCCCTGCCTACAGACAGAAACTTAAACAAGAGGCTCCCACGCTGAGTTCTGTCCAACGCTGGTCCGACCAAGCTGACTCCACACTCCAAGACTGCTTCCATCACGTGGACTGGGACATGTTTCGTATTGCGTCAGATAAAAATATTGACGAATACGCTGATTCGGTGTGCGAGTTCATTAGAACGTGCGTTGAAGATGTCGTTCCCATAGCAACGATAAAAACATTCCCTAACCAGAAACCGTGGATTGATGGCAGCATTCGCGTGAAACTGAAAGCGCGAACCACTGCTTTTAATCAGGGCAAGGTGTCTGGTAACATGACCGAATACAAACAGTGCAGCTATTCCCTCCGCAAGGCTATTAAACAAGCTAAGCGTCAGTACAGAGACAAAGTAGAATCTCAATTCAACGGCTCAGACACAAGAGGCATGTGGCAGGGTCTACAGTCAATCACGGACTACAAGAAGAAACCCAGCCCAGTCACGGACCAGGATGTCTTGCTCCCAGGCAGACTAAATAACTTTTTTGCCCGCTTTGAGGACAATACAGTGCCACTGACACGGCCTGCAACGAAAACATGCGGTCTCTCCTTCACTGCAGCCGAGGTGAGTAAGACATTTAAATGTGTTAACCCTCGCAAGGCTGCAGGCCCAGACGGCATCCCCAGCCGCTCCCTCAGAGCATGCGCAGACCAGCTGGCCGGTGTGTTTACGGACATATTCAATGAATCCCTATACCAGTCTGCTGTTCCCACATGCTTCAAGAGGGCCACCATTGTTCCTGTTCCCAAGAAAGCTAAGGTAACTGAGCTAAAAGACTACTTCCGTCATCATAAAGTGCTTTGAGAGACGAGTCAAGGACCATATCACCTCCACCCTACCTGACACCCTAGACCCACTCCAATTTGCTTACCGCCCAAATAGGTCCACAGACGATGCAATTTCAACCACACTGCACACTGCCCTAACCCACCTGGACAAGAGGAATACCTATGTGAGAATGCTGTTCATCGACTACAGCTCGGCATTCAACACCATAGTACCCTCCAATCTCGTCATCAAGCTCGAGACCCTGGGTCTCGACCCCGCCCTGTGCAACTGGGTACTGGACTTCCTGACGGGCCGCCCCCAGGTGGTGAGGGTAGGCAACAACATCTCCTCCCCGCTGATCCTCAACACGGGGGCCCCACAAGGGTGCGTTCTGAGCCCTCTCCTGTACTCCCTGTTCACCCACGACTGCGTGGCCACGCACGCCTCCAACTCAATCATCAAGTTTGCGGACGACACAACAGTGGAAGGCTTGATTACCAACAACGACGAGACGGCCTACAGGGAGGAGGTGAGGGCCCTCGGAGTGTGGTGTCAGGAAAATAACCTCACACTCAACGTCAACAAAACTAAGGAGATGATTGTGGACTTCAGGAAACAGCAGAGGGAACACCCCCCTATCCACATCGATGGAACAGTAGTGGAGAGGGTAGCAAGTTTTAAGTTCCTCGGCATACACATCACAGACAAACTGAATTGGTCCACTCACACTGACAGCGTCGTGAAGAAGGCGCAGCAGTGCCTTTTCAACCTCAGGAGGCTGAAGAAATTCGGCTTGTCACCAAAAGCACTCACAAACTTCTACAGATGCACAATCGAGAGCATCCTGGCGGGCTGTATCACCGCCTGGTACGGCAACTGCTCCGCCCTCAACCGTAAGGCTCTCCAGAGGGTAGTGAGGTCTGCACAACGCATCACCGGGGGCAAACTACCTGCCCCCCAGGACACTTACACCACCCGATGTTACAGGAAGGCCATAAAGATCAAGGACAACAAACACCCGAGCCACTGCCTGTTCACCCTGCTATCATCCAGAAGGCGAGGGCAGTACAGGTGCATCAAAGCTGGGACCGAGAGACTGAAAAACAGCTTCTATCTCAAAGCCATCAGACTGTTAAACAGCCACCACTAACATTGAGTGGCTGCTGCCAACACACTGTCATTGACACTGACCCAACTCCAGCCACTTTAATAATGGGAATTGATGGGAAATTATGTAAATATATCACTAGCCACTTTAAACAATGCTACCTTATATAATGTTACTTACCCTACATTATTAATCTCATATGCATACGTATATACTGTACTCTATATCATCGACTGCATCCTTATGTAATACATGTATCACTAGCCACTTTAACTATGTCACTTTGTTTACTTTGTCTACATACTCATCTCATATGTATATACTGTACTCGATACCATCTACTGTATGCTGCCCTGTACCATCTCTCATTCATATATCCTTATGTACATATTCTTTATCCCCTTACACTGTGTATAAGACAGTAGTTTTGGAATTGTTAGTTAGATTACTTGTTGGTTATCACTGCATTGTCGGAACTAGAAGCACAAGCATTTCGCTACACTCGCATTAACATCTGCTAACCATGTTTATGTGACAAATAAAATTTGATTTGATTTTTTAGGTTGGAGTAGCCAGGAGGAAGGCATGGCCAGCCGTTGAGAAATGCTTGTTGAAGTTTTCGATTATCACGGATTTATCGGTGATGACCGTGTTACCTAGCCTCAGTGCAGTGTGCAGCTGGGAGGAGGTGCTCTTGTTCTCCATGGACTTTACAGTGTCCCAGATATTTTTGGAGTTAGAGCTACAGGATGCACATTTCTGCTTGAAAAGCTGGGATTTGCTTTCCTGACTGACTGCGTGTATTGGTTCCTGACTTCCCTGAACAGTTGCATATCGCGGGGACTATTTGATGCTATTGCAGTCCGCCGCAGGATGTTTTTGTGCTGGCCGAGGGCAGTCAGGTCTGGAGTGAACCAAGGGCTATATCTGTTCTTAGTTCTGCATTATTTGAACGGAGCATGCTCGTCTAAGATGGTGAGGAAGTTACTTTTAAAGAATGACCAGGCATCCTCAACTGACGGGATGAGGTCAATATCCTTCCAGGATACCCGGGCCATGTCGATTAGAAAGGCCTGCTCGCAGAAGTGTTTTAGGGAGCGTTTGACAGTGATGAGGGGTGGTCGTTTGACCGCGGACCCATAGCGTATACAGGCAATGAGGCAGTGATCGCTGAGATCCTGATTGAAGACAGCAGAGGTGTATTTGGAGGGCATGTTGGTCAGGATAATGACAATTAGGGTGCCCATGTTTACAGATTTAGGCTTGTACCTGGTGGGTTCCTTGATTATTTTTGTGAGATTGAGGGCATCTAGCTTAGATTGTTGGACTGCCGGGGTGTTAAGCATATCCCAGTTTAGGTCACCTAACAGAACAAACTCTGAAGCTAGATGGGGGGCGATCAATTCACAGATGGTGTCCAGGGCGGGTCGGTAGCAGGCGGCAACAGTGAGAGACTTATTTCTGGAGAGATTATTTTTTTAAATTAGAAATTCGAACTGTTTGGGCATAGACCTGGATAGTAAGACAGAACTTTGCAGGCTATCTCTGCAGTAGATTGCTACTCCTCCCCCTTTGGCAGTTGTATCTTGACGGAAAATGTTGGTTGGGTATGGAAATCTCAGAATTTTTGGTGGCCTTCCTAAGCCAGGATTCAGACACAGATTTTTCGATCACAGAAGTCAACAAATGAGGGTGCCAGACATGCAGGGCCTGGGTTTACCTCCACATCACCCGAGGAACAGAGGTGGAGTAGGATGAGGGTGCAGCTAAAGGCTATCAAAACGGGTCGCCTAGAGCATTGGGGACAAGGAATAAAAGGGGCAGATTTATGGGCGTGGTAGAATATATTCAGGGCATAATGTGCAGACAGGGGTATGGTGGGGTGCGGGTACAGCGGAGGTAAGCCCAGGCACTGGGTGATGATAAGAGAGGTTGTATCTCTGTACTTGCTGGTTATAATGGGTGAGGTCACCACATGTGTGGGAGGTGGGACAAAGGAGGTATCAGAGGTGTGAGGAGTGGAACTAGGGGCTCCATTGTCAACTAAAACAATGATAACTAACCTGAACGACAGTATACAAGGCATATTTTGATATTTGAGAGAGACATACAGCAAGGCATAAAGTAATCGCAGGCCTTGATTGGGAGACCTTGCTAAAACAACAGGTGAGACCACAACAGCTCGTCAGCTAACACAACAACAGCAGGTAAAATGGCGATGACTAGGCAGAGAGGGTCAGATTAACTACTCACAGAGCCTGAGTTCGTGGCTGGGGCCGACAGATAAAACATAAAGAAACAGAATGGAGTGCCGTGATTAATGGACAGTCCAGCAGGCATCAGCTATGTAGCCAAGTGATCATAGTGTCCAGGGGGCAGCAGTAGATGGAACAGGGAAGCCGCCACTATGCTAGCACGCGGGTGGGGGTGGTAGGGGGGGTCTGCTCAGATGGAGTCCGGTTGAAGGCACAGCGGATGGAGTATTCGTCGGCAGACCAGTCGTGGTGGTGTGGCGGGGGGCCGTGTCGCCAGATGGCGAAAGAGGTATTGTAGAATTTAGTTTTCTAGCAGGGAGATGTGCCTGGCTCATGGCTAACTGGTGCTAGCTTCAAGGCAGTGGCATTAGCCAAGGTCCTGAGTTTACAGCAAGGATCCGGTGGAGTATTGGGCTCTAGCCGTGTATGAGTGGGGTTCGGGTGAACAGCTGAGTAGGCCGGGAGGTGGGCCTCAGGGATAGCTTCGGTACTGGGTGCAAGCTAGCTGTAAAGATCAGAAGTAGTGGTCCAGGGATTACGGCAGGGATCCGGCGTTGTTGTGGAGAGACAGTTCGATACTGGTCGACTGGCGAGTATTATCCAGGCTAAAAACAGGGCTGGTTGTGCAGAAGGTAAAAGCCGCAAGCAGTGGCTAACAATGATTAAACAGCTTGTAGCTAATTAGCTAGTTAGCTTCTGGAGGTTTTTGAATGTATTCTAAAATTAAAAATAATAGCGATTCCGTATCGCATTGGGTGAGGCAGGTTACCGGAAGGTATAATCGAATTAAAAATCTAAAAGAGATTGAAAATAAATATGGGTCCAGTGAGTGGTTGGGCTGGCTGGAAACACGGCGATTCAGACAGTTAGCAGGCCTGTGCTAACAAGCTAACAGTTAGTAGGCCGGGGCAGGCTAGCAGTTAGCAGGCCAGGTTAGCAAGCAAGCAGATAGCAGGGGCTAGAAAGTTAGCCTTTGGGAGGCGTCGCGATGGGGTTAAGTCTGTTTTTGCCTCTTCATGCGGTGATGTCGATAGACCGGTTGTGGAATTAGTGGGGTTCCAAGTAGCTCTAGGTAGCTAGCAGGCCTGAGGGGCCTGTTGGAGTCCTCGGGCAGATTATGTCGGTATTCCAGTCGTAGGGGATCTGCGGGGTTCCATGCCCCGTACCGGCTGTAGAAGGGGTCCAGATATTGTAGCCCAGGAGTATGCATCGGTGGTAGCACAGGAGCTCTGGCCGGGCTAGCTTCAAGCTAAGTGGATGGAAACGCTAGCCAGGAGTAGTCATCCAGGGTTGCGGTTAGGTAGTTGTGAAGATCCAGATGACATTTTTCAGTTTGCAGCGGGAATCCGGGGATAAAAATAATAGGTCCGTTATGCTCTGGTTAGAGTCACGTTGTTCGAACTGGCGAGAGCTATTCGAGCTGAAGGTTAGTTGATGACCGCTGGCAATGGTTTGCTGACTGATAGCTGGTAGTTAGCTGGCTAGCTTCAGTTGAGGGATTCCAGATCCGAAGTAAATACAGATACTTTAGAGAAAATTAAAGCAGATCCACGCTACATTGGGTGAGGCGGGTTGCATGAGAGTATTTAGATGTTGAGGTTTAGCAAAATATTAAAAAAGATATGCGAAGAAAAATGTAAAAAACGATATATACAAGGGACACGACAGGACAAAGATGTCTGACTGCTACGCCATCTTGGCATGCAGACTCAGGACGTGACGCAGGGCATCCAGGCTAAAGAGTTCAATCCTGGTTTCATCAGACCAGATAATCTTGTTTCTCATGGTCTGAGAGTCCTCTAGATACCTTTTGGCGAATTCCTAGTGGGCTGTCATGTGCCTTTTACTGAGGAGTGGCTTCTGTGTGGCCACTCTACCATAAAGGCCTAATTCATGGAGTGCTGCAGAGATGGTTGTCCTCTGGAAGGTTCTCCCATCTCCACAGATGATCTCTCAAGCTCTGTCAGAGTGACCATCGGGTTCTTTGTCTCCTCCCTGACCAAGGTAATTCTCTCCCGATTGCCCAGCTCTTGGAAGAGTCTTGGTGGTTCCAAACTTCTTCCATTTAAGAATGATGGAGGACACTGGGTTCTTGGGGACCTTCAATGCTGCAGAAATGTTTTGGTACCACTTCCCCAGATCTGTGCCTTAATACAATCCTGTCTCGGAGCTCCACGGACAATTCCTTCGCCCTCATGGCTTGGTTTACGCTCTGACATGCACGGTCAAGTATTGGACCTTATATAGACAGGTGTGTACCTTTCCAAATCATGTCCAGCCAATTGAATTCACCACAGGTGGACTCCAATCAACTTGTAGAAACATCTCAAGGATGATCAATGGAAACAAGATGCACCTGAGCTCAATTTTGAGTCTCATAGCAAAGGTTATGAATACTTATGTAAATAAGTTCTTTCAGTTTTAAATTTTTAATGAATTTGCACAAATGTCTAAACCTGTTTTTGCTTTGTCATTATGGGATATTGTGTGTAGATTGACGAGGAGGAAAATATCAAATTTAATCCATTTTAGAATAAGGCTGTAACGTAACAAAATGTGGAAGAAGTCAAAGGGTCTGAATATTTTACGATTGCACTGTAGGCTGTTATATGTAGGCTATAGAGATATGTTAACAGCTTGCATAATAATGACACAGGAAAAGCAGAGTCCTGGTTAACCTTTGTCTGCCCTGTTGACATTTGTTATCAAAGAAAACTGCAGTAAACAATATGGTTATCAAAAACAAATTGCCGACCAACGACCCCAGAAACGACCCCAGTAATGGACCTTTTGAAGGACAAGCTTGCCTTCTTGTATAGCTTAATATCATAGGCTTACTATTACCACTCTAGTAGAGTTATATCATATCTGAACTATAAATATAAAATGACAAAAGCCTGTTCGTTCCATGTGTTATACAATGTTTAGCAGAATGTCACAACATGTTTGGATGCATTTCATGGAACCTTTTAAAACACTAGTACACACTGACCCACAATTATTAAAATTAGCTTCCTAATAGGGGAGTTTCTTTATACAATATGTACACTCACAATGTTCTCAGTGGAAATTCACTTGGCATGTTGAACTATTTGAATGGCACTGCTGGGAAACTTTGGGAAATATGCGTTTTACCTTACAGTAGTTCCTTTGCACTCAGCTAATCATTAATGAGTCATAAAAGACGATTATGTGACTGTCTTTCATTTATTTCTAACCAAGCCTCCCATGACGTTTGGGCCCAGTCAGTAAAGTCACAGAGAAGACACAGACAGAAAGACCCAACCTTGGAGATGGAGCTGGACCAAGGCAAGATGGATCAGGAGCCAGGCAGGCCCACATGGAACAGGCAGATAGAGTTCACCCTGGCTGGGATCGGCTGTGCTGTGGGGCTGGGGAACATATGGCGGTTCCCTTATCTGTGCTACAGGAGTGGAGGAGGTGAGAGGAAATTTCTGATGAGTCAGCCCTGATAGAAGACTAAAACCCAATGACTATATAGCATAACCAGACTTACGTCACCTTATTAATTTATATTGTTGAGAATACATATGTTTGTGAATTAAAGTTTTACATTTGTCTTTGTATATGATAGCCTGTTTTCTGTTGTCATGTTGATAGAAAATGTCAGGGTGATATTAATGGTTAGTACTGTGGAGGAAAGCATAATCTTATAGTGTTTTTGTACTATGACATAAGATGATGATCCACCACATTTTATTGTGAGATACTTGAATAATGCCATAATGACATGCCACTTGTCACTATCATTGGTTATGAATACGATTTTATTGAGTTGTAGTTATCATGGAGAGAGAATTAAGAATTTAACCAGGTATTACATTTTGTCCAATGATCAGAATTAATTCAGAATGTCATAACAACAACGTGTAATGTTTCAATTAAAATTATCTTGAGCACTGAGAACCTAACAAGCAATTGACCTTTCTATACACAGCTACAAAAACACAACCTAACTCCTTGTCTGGAAGTTATAAAGCACAGTTCATTCCGCACGTGAGAGGCATTGAGTTTGGCTGGGAGGGGGGGGGGGAGGGGTGAATGACTTTATTAAAGATTAGACGAGGTCAGATATGCACCACTGACTCACCAACACATGGCAATGTTAAACTTGCTGTGAAAATCTAACTTGGGGACACGTTGTCACGCTAGTCAAAACATTTCCATGTCTCCCTGTTTTCAATGATGAGAAGGGTGGGTATATATTCAAATTCTAGTTTAAAATAAAATATGGCCTCCCAAGTGGCGCAGCGGTCTAAAGCACTGCATTGCAGTGTTGTGGAATCACTTCAGCCTGGGGTTCGATCAAGCCGTGACTGTGAGTCCCGTAGGGTGGTGCACAATTGGCCCAGCGTCATCCAGGGTAGGGTTTGGCTGAGGGGCTTTACTTGGCTCATCACGCTCTAGCAACTCCATGTGGTGGGTGCCTGTAAGCTGACTTCGGTGTTTAGTTGAGTGTTGTTTCCTCCGACACATTGGTGAAGCTGGCTTCTGGGTTAAGTGAGCGGGTGTTAAGAAGCACAGCTTGGCAGGTCATGTTTTGGAGGCAATGAGTTTGACTGAGGGGGGCTTTATTGTTTTGGAGGACAGATGACAGATGACATCGCCTCTCCCGAGCCTGTTGGGGGGTTGCAGCAATGAGACAAGTTTGTAATTGGATTGCAATTGGATATCATGAAAAAGGGGGTAACATTTATTTTTTTAAATATGCAACCTCAATCCTATCCCTCTAGGCAATTTCAAGAAACATACTTCAGTCCCACTAAAGTTACTGTGTTACTGATATTTTGCTGCTTTATGTCCTGGTCAGGTGCATTCCTGGTTCCCTACCTGCTGATGCTGCTGGTGATGGGAATTCCTCTGCTCTACATGGAGCTGATTCTGGGACAGTACATGAGAAGAGGGCCTGTTCATGCCCTGGCTAAAGCCTGCCCGCTGCTCAAAGGTACTGAAGCGTACAGTATCTGTCCCCCCCTCTACTGGAGCATCATTTTAGTGTCGCGTTTTTACATAGTCAAACTAAAAATGGCAAAGTCAAACTAAAACAGTCAGTCAAACATAAACCTATGAAATGGCGCTGGTGTCCAACAGGGTCATAAACATTTTGCTGACTCACTCACTATGCATAAGGTTGTAACTGACTAAGTATTTTAAGATTCATGTAAGTTGTAAATGACAGCAGTGACAATGTTATTTGCCCGTCCCTTAGGAGTGGGCCTGGCGACTGTGGCCATCTCCTTCATCATGTGTACTTACTACAACATCATCATCACATGGGGTCTGTACTACCTGTTCAGCTCCTTCCAGAGTCCGCTGCCCTGGCAAAGCTGCAACAACACATGGAACACCCCCAACTGCACCGATCACATAAACCCGAACACCAGCTCACACTCCTCCACCGCCAGCCAGCAGTTCTTCAAGTAGGTCTCACTCTCAATGTGGGCTAGCCCAGAGCCATACTCCTCTATGTACACTCCCCTATGTACTGTATTTATTTTGACAGTGAAGCTAAAACTGTTAATTTGGCTCTATACTCTAGATCAAATGTACTGAATGATGCGACACTACAGAATGTCACCTTTTATTTGAAGAGATGTTCATACATGTGTTTAACCATTTAGAAGTGAATCCACTTTTTTTTACCTACCTGATTTAACTAGGCAAGTCAGTTAAGAACACATTCTTATTTTCAATTACAGCCTAGGAACATTGGGTTAACTGCCTTGTTCAGAGGCAGAAAAACAGAGTTTTACATTGTCATCTCGGGGATTCGATCTTGCAACCTTTTGGTTACTAGTCCAACACTCTAACCACTAGGCTACCTGCCGCCCCGCTTGATGTATCTAGTCCCCCATTTGAAGTATTTGGACAAATTCATTTATAGCGTATAAAAGTTTAGTCAAAAGTTTAGCATTTGTTCCCATATTCCTATAATGCAATGACTACATCAAACTTGTGACTACAAACTTGTTGGATGCATTTGCAGTTTGTTTTGGTTGTGTTTCGGAATTATGTTGTGCCCGATAGAAATGAATGGTAAATAATGTATTGTCATTTTGGAGTCACTTTTATTGTATATGTTGTTGAACACTTCTACATTAATGTGGATGCTACCATGACTACAGATAATCATGAATGAATCGTAAATAATTTTGAGTGGGAAAGATGCACGAGGCGCATGCGCTTACCAATAGGATGCATGGGTAGTGAGTAGCTCCATTATGTATCAACAAAACTGTGGTTATATACAGTACATTCGGAAATTATTCAGACCCTTTGACTTTTTCCACATTTTGTTACGTTACAGCCTAATTCTAAAATTGATTAAATAACAAATGTTCCTTGTCAATCTACACATATTACCCCATAATGACAAAGCGAAAACAAGTTTTTAAAAATGTTTTCACATTTATTACAAATAAAAAAAATAGAAATACAGAGAAGTATATTTTCTGGGTAATTTAAATATTGACTGGCTCTCATCAAGCTGCCCACTCAAGAAAAAAAAATGCAAACTGTAACCAGTGCCTGCAACATGTTTTAGGTTCAGTCAACCTACCAGGGTGTTTACAAACAGCGCAGAAATGAAATCATCACCATGTATTGATCACATCTTTACTAACGCTGCAGAAATACAATTAGCTTTAAAGCAGTATCAAAATCCATAGGATGTAGGGATCATAATATAATAGCCATTTCTAGGAAAACCAAAGTTCTAAAAGGCTGGGCCTAATATAGTGTATAAGAGGTCAAAGAAGAAGTTTTGTAGTGATTCATATTGATGAAGTAAAGAATATTTGCTGGTCTGTGGTGTGTAATGAGGAGCAACCAGACGCTGCAAATGAAGAAATCATGTGACTATTTGAAATAGTAACACATTTTGGAGCACCTTAAAGGACATTTTGGGGAAAAAAGCCAACTTGGCTCCGTCATTCATTGAATCAGATGGCTCATTTATCACAAAACCCACTGATATTTGATACTTGAATTACTTTTTCGTTGGCAAGATAAACTAACTTAGGGATGACATGCCAGCAACAAATGCTGACACGACACATCCAAGTATATCTGACCAAATTATGAAAGACAAAAATTGTACTTTTGAATTCCGTAAAGTAAGTGTGGAAGAGGGGGGAAAAGTATTGTTGTCAATCAACAATGACAAGCCACCGGGGTCTGACAATCTGAATAGAAAATTACTGAGGATAATAGCGGACGATATTACCACTCCTATTTGTATATGTATGGCGGCAGAGAAGTCAGACGCAGGAGAGAAATAACTGCCCAGTTTAGTAACAAAAACCCACCGGAAAACAGAATAATAAAAATAAATGGGTACATAACCCAACGCACACCAGGACAGACGTGCACAAGCACTTACAATAAACAATCACCGACAAGGACATGAGGGGGAACAGAGGGTTAAATACACAACATGTAATTGATGGGATTGGAACCAGGTGTGATGGAAGACAAGACAAAACCAAAGGAAAATGAAAATAGGATCAGCGAAGGCTATAAGGTCGTGACAGTACCCCCCCTGACGCGCGGCTCCAGCTGCACGTGGACACCGGCCTCGGGGACGACCCGGAGGGCGAGGCGCAGGGCGATCCGGACGAAGATGGTGGAACTCCTGCAGCATAGATGGGTCCAACACGTCCTTGACTGCAACCCAGCACCTCTCCTCTGGGCCGTACCCCTCCCACTCCATGAGATACTGAAGGCCCGGCGCCTCGAATCCAGTATGGAGCAAACGGAGTACGCCGGGGCCCCCCCAATGTCCAGAGGGGGCGGAAGAAAATCCCGCACCTCAGACTCCTGGAGCGGGCCAGCCACCACCGGCCTGAGGAGAGACACATGGAACGAGAGGTTAATACGGTAATCGGGTGGAAGCTGTAACCTATAACATACCTCGTTCACTCTCCTATGGACTTTAAATGGCCCCACAAACCACAGACCCAGCTTCCGGCAGGGCAGGCGGAGGGGCAGGTTTCGGGTCGAGAGCCAGACCTGGTCCCCCTGTGCAAACACAGAGGTCTCACTGCGGTGGAGATCTGCATTCCTCTTTTGGCGCGTCATGGCCTGCAGAAGGTGGACACGGACAGCTTCCCGTGTCTCCTCCGTGCGCTTGAACCAGTCGTCCATTGCAGGAACCTCGGTCTGACCCTGATGTCAAGACGCCAGAACCGGCTGGTACCCCAGTACGCACTGGAAGGGAGATTAGGTTAGTGGAGGAGTGGCGGAGCGAGTTCTGTGCCATCTCGGCCCAGGGCACGAACGCCGCCCACTCCCCCGGTCGGTCCTGGCAATAGGACCGCAGAAACCTGCCCACATCCTGGTTAACTCTCTCCACCTGCCCATTACTCTCGGGGTGAAACCTTGAAGTAAGGCTGATCGAGACACCCAGACATTCCATGAACGCCTTCCAGACCCTATACGTAAACGGTTGACCCCAATCAGACACTATATCCTCAGGCACCCCGTAGTGCCGGAAGACATGTGTAAACAAGGCCTCCGCAGTCTGTAGGGCCGTTGGGAGACCGGGCAGAGGGAGGAGAGGACAGGACTTAGAGAAACGATCCACAACAACCAGGATCGTGGTGTTACCTTGTGAGAGTGGAAGATCAGTCAGAAAATCCATGACAGGCCGCTGCGGAACGGGAAAGGGGTGTCGCTTACCTCTGGGCAGGTGCCTAGGAGCCTTACACTGGGCTCAAACCAAGCAAGAGGAAACATAAACCCTCACGTCCTTAGCCAAGGTAGGCCACCAGTACCTCCCGCTCAAACAGCGCACTGTCCGACCGATCCCAGGATGACCAGAGGAGGTTGACGTGTGGGCCCAATAGATCAACCGGTCACGAACAGCAGACGGGATGTACAGATGCCCAGTGGGACACTGGACGGAAGCGGGCTCTGCACGTAACGCTTGCTCATTGTCCATGTCCAGCTCCCACACTACCGGCACCACCATGGAGAAGGAGGTGGGGAGTATGGGATTGGGATCCATGGACCGCTCCTCTGTGTCATACAGCTGGGACAATGCGTCTGCCTTCACGTTCTGGGAGCCTGGTCTGTAAGAAAGGGTACACACAAAACGGGTGAACAATATAGCCCACCTTGCCTGACGAGGGTTCAGTCTCCTCGCTGCCCGGATGTACTCCAGATTGTGGTGGTCAGTCCAGATGAGAAAAGGGTGTCTAGCCCATTCAAGCCAATGTCTCCACGCCTTCAAGGCCTTGATGACAGCCAACAGCTCCCGGTCCCCCACGTCATAGTCTTGCTCCGCCGGGCCGAGCTTCTTTGAGAAGAAGGCACAGGGACGGAGCTTCGGTGGCGTACCCAAGCGCTGAGAGAGCACAGCTCCTATCCCAGCCTCGGACGCATCCACCTCCACTATGAACTCCAAAGAGGGATCCGGATGGGCCAGCATGGGAGCCGAGATAAACAAGAGCCCTCAGGTGACCAGTGCAAGCATACCGGGCCCCCCTTCAGCAGTGAGGTAATGGGAGCCGCTACCTGACCAAAACCCCTGATAAACCTCCGGTAGTAGTTGGCAAACCCTAAGAACCGCTGCACCTCCTTTACCATGGTGGGTGTCGGCCAATTACGCGTGACTTCAATGCGGTCACTCTCCATCTCCACCCCTGAGGTGGAAATGCGATACCCTAGGAAGGAGACAGACTGTTGGAAGAACAGGCATTTCTCAGCCTTGACGTACAGATCATGCTCCAACAGACAACCAAGCACTCTGCGCACCAGGGACACATGCTCGGCGCATGTAGCGGAGTATATCAAAATGTCATCAATATACACCACTACACCCTGCCCTGAAAATCTCGTCTACAAAGACTTGGAAGACTCATGGCGCATTCATCAACCCGTACGGCATGACGAGGTACTCATAGTGCCCAGAGGTGGTACTGAAAGCTGTCTTCCACTTGTCTCCCTCTCGGATACGCACCAGGCTGTAAGCACTCCTTTAGTGAAGAAGCACGCCCCGATGAGCGGTAGCGGGTAACTATACCTCACAGTGATCTGATTCAGACCCTGATAGTCAATATATGGGCGCAGACCTCCCTCGTTCTTCTTCACAAAAAATCAACTTGAGGAGGCGGGTGAAGTGGAGGACCGAATGTACCCCTGACGCAGGGATATGTTTCCATAGCCTCCGTCACCGCCTGTGTGAGGGGATACACGTGACTTCTGGGTATTGCAGCGTCTACCAGGAGATCTATCGCGCAATCGCCCCGTCGATGAGGTGGTAATTGAGTCGCCTTCTTTTTGGAGAAGACGAGAGCCAAATCGGCATATTCAGGGGGAATGCGCAGGGGGGTCTGGACTCTTCACTGTAGTAGCACCAACGTAAACCACTAAACACCTACCTGAGCACTCTCACTACCACCCCGTGAGAGCCCTCTGTGGCCAAGAAACAGTGGGGTTATGACAAGCTAACCAGGATAGGCCCAGCACCACCGGAAATGCAGAAGAGTCAATAAGGAAGAGACTAATTCTCTCCGTGTGACCCACCTGCGTCACCATGCCCAAAGGAGCGGTGACCTCCCTAATCAACACTGACCCTAATGGTTGACTATCTAAGGCATGAACGGGGAAGGGCACATCCACGGGAACAATGGGGAACCCTAAACTATGGGCTAACACTCTATCAGTAAAATTTACAGCCGCGCCTGAATCGACGAGCGCCTTATGCGGGGAATGCAGGGAACACTCAGGGAAAGTGACAAACACAAACATATGTGCAACAGAGGGCTCTGAGTGAGAATGGTGCCGGCTCACCTGGGGTGACGCCAGAACGCCCTGCCTGCTGCCTCAATCCCCAGAGAAACCCACCCGGCACCGACCGGCAGTGTGACCTCTGCGGCCACAGATGGTGCACGAGCTGGAACCCCCTCTGGTCTCCCTGGGTACCGCCCCTCCCAGCTCCATGGATATCGGAGAGGGCGTGCGGGAGGTTGGAACCACCAGACCCCGATCTGAACGTCCGCGGGTTGCCAGCAGGTTGTCCAGCCGGATGGACAGGTCCACCAGCTGGACGAACGTGAGGGTGGTGTCTCTGCAGGCCAACTCCCGACGGATGTCCTCACGCAGACTGCAGCGGTAATGGTCGATCAGGGCCCTGTTGTTCCATTTCACGCCGGCAGCCAGGGTCCTAAACTCCAGGGCAAACTCCTGGGCGCTCCTCATCTCCTGCCTCAGATGGAAGAGGCGTTCACCTGCTGCTCTACCCTCGGGCGGGTGAACTCCTCAAACTGGTCCAATGCCGCATCTCCCTCTCTCCACACGGCGTTGGCCCACTCCAAGGCTTTCCCGGTGAGGCACGAGACGAGAGCGGACACCCTCTCACAGCCCGACGGAGCCGTGTGGACGGTATCCAGTTATAGATCTAATTGTAACAGGAACCCCTGGCATTTCGCAGCCTTCCCGTCATACTCCTGGTGCAAGGAGAGACTAATCCCACTGGGACCAGGTGGAAGAGGGGCACTCAGGGAAGACCCCGGTTTTGCTGGTGGAGGCGCTGGAAGAACTCCCTGTCTCTTCCAGCTGTCCATTGTCCGGACAACGCGGTCCATGGCGGTGTCAAGATGGTGAAGCATTGCTGCATGCTCCTGGACGCTCCTCCACCCCTTTACCCGGGGTACCTGCTCCTGCTGACTCCATAGTTTGGGTCAGTGATTCTGTAAGGGGTGTGAACTGGCGGCAGAGAAGTCAGACGCAGGAGAGAAATAACAGTTTCCAATGGCGCAGGTTATTAACAAAAACCCACCGGAAAACAGAATAATACAATAAGCAATCACCGACAAGGACATGAGGGGGAACAGTCTCCAAATCCAGAACAGACTTTGGGAGGCGCACAGTACTACATAGAGCCATGACTACATGGAACTCTATTCCACATCAAGTAACTGACGCAAGCAGTAACATTAGTTTTAAAAAAACACCTTATGGAACAGCGGGGACTGTAAAGCAACACAAACATTGGCACAGACGCATGCATACACACACACAATAACATAATGTCACGTTCTGACCTTAGTTCCTTTATTATGTCTTCGTGTTAGTTTGGTCAGGGCGTGAGTTGGGGTGGGTAGTCTATGTTCTTTTTTCTATGTTGTATTTCTGTGTTTGGCCTGGTATGGTTCTCAATCAGAGGCAGCTGTCGATTGTTGTCTCTGATTGAGAATCATACTTAGGTAGCCGGTTTTCTCCATTTTGGATGTGGGTGATTATTTTCTGTTTAGTGTTTTTCGTCACCTTACAGAACTGGTTCGGTTTCGTTTCATTCTCTTTGTTATTTTATTTAGTGTTTTGAGTTTAAATAAATATATCATGAACACATACCACGCTGCGCTTTGGTCCTCCTCTCCTTCCACAGAAGACAACCGTTACACATAAGCACTATACATACACATGGATTTAGTACTGTAGATATGTGGTAGTGGTGGAGTAGGGGCCTAAGGGCACACAGTGTGTTGTGAAATCTGTGAATGTATTGTAACGTTTTAAAATTTGTATAAACTGCCTTAATTATTCTGGACCCCAGGAAGAGTAGCTGCTGCAGCTAATGGGGATCCATAATAAATACAAAATACATTGAGCTATGACTACGTGGAACTCTATTCCACATCAGGTAACTGATGCAAGCAGTAGAATCAGATTTAAAAAGCAGGTAAAAATACACCTTATGGAACAGCAGGGACTGTGAAGTAACACAAACATAGGCACAGACACATACACACTACACACACGTACACATTTTGCGTTGTAGATTTGTGGTAGTGGAGTATGGGCCTGAGGGCACACACTATTTGTGGTAGTGGAGTATGGGCCTGTGAATTATGTAATGAATGTATTGTAATGTTGTTAAAATTGTATAGCTGCCTTCATTTTGCCAGATCTCAGTTAGAGAGCTAACGGGGATCCATAACAAATACAAATACAAAAATTGCCCTGGTATTTCGCAAAGATTATCCAAACCCAAAATCGATTCTTCCCTCGCCACCATAAAGAATGAGCCTGGTATTATTAACTATTGTGAACAGCATGGGTAGTAATTGCATAGCTTTAGATTCTGTCCCTGTTACCCCGCTAAGTGCAATACTTTTTCATTGTAAATTTAGCCAATTTGACGACAGCACAGAGGCCACATTCCCCTATGCGTTACTTGCAACTGGAAAGCTTGTTGTTGCTCGCTAGTCAGTGAATTGCTTTTCGCTGCAGAATTCATTTGTTGTCAGATTTACCTCTCCGCTTGATAAAAATTTTCTTACCCCAGGCACCGGTAATGAGTTCAAGAGTATGTTTAGCAGTGACTACACGCATTGCTAAGTGAGCGAAATTAAATTCCACTCTCAATGCGGCTTGAACTATCTTCACCATGTGGAGTGCTGGCCCACCACCCCTGCAATACCAGTTTTGCCGGTGGGTTTCAACCCTGCCATCAAAGTGGAGGTACAAATTCCCGCATCTTCATTAAAATGATCTGCTAGTGCCAGATTGGTGCACAACGTGTCTTCCATCCTATCAACGTACTAAAGTACCCCCTCATTTTGACTCTGAGTGCATCTACTAATTTTGCTAAGGTCAGGGCGGAAACAAAATATTTCCAATATCTGTCACAAATAATTAAATTTGTTCTTGCAAGGTTGCTTGGTCACATGCCACACAAAGCGGACGACCAGGCGGGAGCAGGGTAGTTTCCGACTAATTGTGCCACCATTGCTCTTGGCAATAGGGAACGGACAACATGATCATAATCACCACCATGGAATCCAAAAACTTGTCCTTGATTCCTTAGGAAACGGATAAATTCCTGATCCTCTTTAACCGGGACAGGTGCTTCTTTCATTATGCTAAGAATTTCAACAATACTCAGCGGCTGGTGTTGGTGTTTAATTTGGTGTTGTGTTATAGGTTGGCCATCTGGCAGTATGGGGTTCCCTCCCTCTGGGAGTATCAGCCCAGGGTAATAAGTCACCGCAACTGCATGAGGTCAAACCGGGCGCACCTCTCTATGGTTTCCAGGGTCCTTTGGATCTATGATCCAGTCCAGGACAACTATGTCCCTGCATTTGACCCTGCATATCTTTATTTTGAGCTTTATTGGTTCTACTTTTCTGTTGATAAAACACCAACATCAAAACGCTTGTATATTTTGAGCTTGCAATTTGTCATTGATGCCATTGTGCCATGCCACAACAGCATCTCTGATTTCTTTATCTGATAGGAATTTTCCATCAACATGGAAATGATGACCAATTTTATCCAATTTGCTAAATTTTCCCCATACTCGAGCCGAATTGGTTGTTTGTGATCTTTTTTTAGTGCTACATTTTTCCTCTTCTTTTCCCCCTTTTACGGGAGTGTGAGACACCATGGATGCTATTTCAACGCTGGTTATTTCTGCCCCTCTCTTGGTGGTGTATAGGGTGTTTTAGATTTCTTCAGTCACGTTTCTATTACACGCCCTCTATTAACACATTTGGTTTCTAATAACTTCTTAATGCCCCGGTTCTTGTACAGTCTCATTATTGACAGACAAAAATCGCCTATACCCCACTCCGGGTATTAATTTATCAGGTATTACCAAACGACAGAGACTTTCGGCATGGACTACTTTTCTACAACCAAACATATAGTATATGGATGTGCTAATTTCTCTGAATACCACATAGACTACAGACACCTAAACAGACTCCAACCTCTAATCTAACCTAATTCCTCCTAAGCACATAGTGCCCGCATATCTCCAGTCTAACCTACTGTATTAGGGGCTAAACCATCTTAGGCACACAGTGCCCGCAATGCCTAGTCTAACCTATTTGGGGTCTAAATCCTCCTGAACACACTGTACCCGCAGTGCCTAGTCTAACCTATTAGGGGGCTAAACCCTTATACAGTGGGCCTATTGAATAAACTCAGGCTTCCAGGTCTGTATCCTTTAATTTGCTTTAGAGACATGCCCCAAGAGATTTACAGTTATGCACACTCAAGTTCTGTTTTTTTGTCTTATTTCTTGTTTGTTTCACAAAAAAATATTTTGCATCTTCAAAGTGGTAGGCGTGTTGTGTAAATCAAATGATACAAACCCCCCCCTATTTTAATTCCAGATTGTAAGGCAACAAAACAGGAAAAATGCCAAGGGAGATGAATACTTTCACAAGCCACAGTATATTTATCACCTTCTAATAGGTGTTGTCAACTCCTTACACATCTAGACAACCAATACATCTCTGTTGCTAGGCAGGAATTTAATTGGTTCCTCTCACTGGTGTCGTCATTGCGCTGCCTGTTACTAAAACCTTTGTGGGTTTGGAAGTGTATGTGTCAGATAGTACTGCAGTAGGAGAGTCATTTGCTTTATCTTGGCCAGGTTGCAGTTGTAAATGAGAACTTGTTCTCAACTAGCTTACCTGGTTAAATAAAGGTGAAATAAAAAATAAAAACATAACAATTGTGGTGGGCCTCTCTGGCCCCCTCCCAGAGGTTTCTTCTCACTTCATCTGTTGATTTGACCTCGAGACGCAATCCTTACTCCCCTAGTTATGCAGCCAGCCTGCCTTATCAGAGACTAACAATGGCCTTTCACCTCTTTCATCAGAAACATGGAACAGAATATGAAGCTTCTACTCTCAGTAACTTTCCATATTCTTAGTTCCCATCTACCCTTCATTGACCCCAACATATACAGTACCAGTCAAAAGTTTGCACACACCTACTCATTCAAGGGTTTTTCATTATGTTTTACTATTTTCTACATTGTAGAATAATAGTGAAGACATCACAACAATGAAATAACACATATGGAATCATGTAGTAACCAAAAAAGTGTTAAATAAATGTTACAGTTAAATGTTAAATTCCTCTGTTTTAATAACCAATTACAATTAATCACTCTGTCAATTCATAAGAGGTTGTAAGACCTTTATTTGTATAAAATGGACAGAGACCAGCCTTTGAAATCAACCAGCTGCGTTTATTCTCATGAGTACTGCCCATTACACATTTTACCACAGGTTATACACTGAAAATGATGTCATTAGTTTCAGTACTAGCCCATGTCATCTCCGCTGTAGTACAATGGCTGTTTGGTTCTCACATGTCTCTCCCTATTTACGATAATATATGACCGAGCCAAGGTCATGCTTGTGTAGATAAGCCTTCTAGCCAGACTGGCTATAAGTTAATTCATTTCTACCATGGTACATACAGTCATTGTTCTAATTCTTGATTATATTTACACACATTATATTCAGTACTAGGATTAAAAAGAAAATTCATACATATACAGTAACATAGTATTCTGATTAGTACATATACAGTAACATAATAGTATTCTGATTAGTCAGTCCTGATTGAAATGTATACATAATTAGTCATCATTGATGAAAATTCCCTTTACAATAAATCAAAATATTTGCCTTGATGACAACTTTGCACACTCTGCTTTTCAAGCTCTGTCAAGTTGGTTGTTGATCATTGCCGACTTGAGTAAGAACTGTAACTAGGCCACTAAGGAACATTCAATGTAATTTTGGTATGCAACTCCAGTGTATATTTGGCCATGTGTTTTAGGTTATTGTCCTCCCAAAAGGTAAATTTCTCTCCCAGTGTCAATTGGAAAGCAGACACTTCTCTCCCAGTGTCAATTGGAAAGTTTTCCTCTAGGATTTTGCCTGTGCTTAGCTCTATTCCATTTATTTTTATTTAAAAAACTCCCTAGTACTTGACGTTGACAAGCATACACATAACATGATGCAGGCACCACCATGCTTGAAAATATGAAGAATGGTACTCAGTGATGTGTTGTGTTGGATTTGCCACAAACATAACACTTTGTATTCAGGACATAAAGTTAATTTCTTTGCCACATTCTTTTCAGGTTTACTTGCGTTTTTGCAAGCAGAATGCATGGGAATATTTTTATTCGGCACATGCTTCCTTCTTTTCACTCTGTCATTTAGGTTAGTTTTGTGGAGTATCTACAATGTTGTTGATCCATCCTCAGTTTTCTCCTATCACAGCCATTAAACTCTGTAACTGTTTTAAAATTCCCATTGGCCTCATGGTGAAATCCCTGAGCGGTTTCCTTCCTTCTCCGGCAACTGAGCTAGGAAGGTCACCTGTATCTTTGTAGTGACAGGGTGTATTGATACACCATCCAAAGCATAATTAATAACTTCACCATATTCAAAGGGATATTCAGTGTCTGCTTTTTTATTTTTACACATCTAACAATAGGTGCCCTTCTTTACGAGGCATTGTAAAACCGTCCTGGTCTTTGTGGTTGAATCTGTGTTTTAAATTTATTGCTCTACTGAGGGACCTTACAGCTAATTGTATGTGTTGGGTATAGAAATGAGGAAGTCATTCAAAAATCATGTTCAACACTATTATGGTATACAGACATTATTAATGCACATAGACAGCAAATTGTACTCCTGAACTTATTTAGGCTTGCCATAACAAAGGGGTTGAATACTTATTGACTTCTTGACATTTCAGCTTTTAATTTTGTATTAATTTGTAAAAATTCTGAAAACATCATTCCACTTTGACATTAAGGGGTATTGTGCGTAGGCTGTAACAAAACATGTGGAAACATTCAAGGGGTGTGAATACTTTCTGAAGGCACTGTATGAAAATACCCTCAAACAAAATATAATATTCTGTACTGTCTCCTCATATAAACATTTGATGTCAAATCCCAAGTGCTGGAATATAATGAGCCAATTAAAAGTTTTATATTCACTGTATTCCAGGTGAATTTGACCTATGACATAATCTCATTCCACATCACATAAATGTGCAGACACAATCAGTGATTTGATTAATTAGGTAAAACTACCTGACTACCTGACCTATGGTGACCATTGGGGGGTCTTAATAATCAGGTTAAAGGTCATTATTACTCAAATAAACAATCCAACCTGAATCAAGTGAAATGTTTATGGCTGAGCAGCAGTTTTGCGATCAATATAACTTAGATCATTGGCATCAGAGCTGTTGTTTGTGTCTCTGTGTGTGTTATGGGTGTGGCGGTAGGCTCGAGGTTAAAGAAGCAGACTGGGAGCTGGAGGGTTGCCGGTTTGAACCCCCGGGATGCTTGCGGGGAGATCTGCAGGGAGTGAGCTGGCAGACTTGGGTACTGTGACAGCAAAAAATAAAGCAAATGTGTTGTAGTTATAGGATGCTGGAGAGGACAGGGGGAGTGGAGGAGAGCGGGGTGCTGCGATGGGAACTCTTTCTCCTGCTCCTTTTGGCCTGGATCCTCCTCTACTTCTGCATCTTTAAGGGGGTCAAGTCAACAGGGAAGGTAAAAGAGAAAGAAAGAGACAGATAGACATGCTGACACAGAGAGATCAGGACTAGTTCTATGATATGCTTTCCAAGTAAAAAAAGATGAGTGAGTAAATGTTCTTATCTCTGTTCAGTAATTTTTTACTCTTACGTCGACATAACATTTGGCTCTTTTACATTGATTCAGAGTTAGTCCACGTTTTTGTTGATTTTTGGCCATTGTGAACATTTTATAATATCATATTTTTACTACTATTTTTGTGTGTCTCCTCCAGGTGGTATACTTCACGGCTCTCTTCCCATATGTCATCCTGTTAGCTCTGTTGATTAACAATGTCCAGCTCCCAGGAGCTATGGAAGGCATCCGCTTTTTCATCGTGCCAAACTGGGAGAAACTCCTGGAGTTGGAGGTAAGAGGACTGAGGTACAGGCCCGATCCCTAAGCTTGAAGGCAAAGTTAGCTTTTTTACAACCAAATCTCTCTTTAGATGTTATAGAAGGGTCCAGAACATTTTTTCTCTTGATTTCACTTGTTTTTGAGAAACTTTAAAAAATACTTTCCCCCTTTTTTATTATAATATATTTTTTACTCCCTTTTTCATGATATCCAAATGGTAGTTACAGTCTTGTCCCATCACGACAACTCCCGTACGGACTAGGTGAGAGGCCAAGGTTGAGAACCGTGCAACCTCCGAAACACAACCCAGCCAAGCTGCACTGTTTCTTGGCCAAATGTGCACCGCCCTATGGGTGTCCCGGTCACAGCCGGCTGCAACAGAGCCTGGACTCGAACCAGGATCTCTAGTGGCACAGCTAGCACTGTTTTTGAGAAACTTATCCCAACCAGTGATTCACTTCCCCAATCAAAAGCCCTTGATTAACACTGAGGTTGGTGATACCGCATACAGGGCTATTGCAGAGATTGTGTACACATAAAATGGTTATTTTGAGCTTTATCCGCACCATTCTTTGTGTAGCCTGCTACTAAAATCTCATAATAAAATGGAATATAATGTTGCGGATTAAGTTCGGAATGACACAACATCTACTGACCTGCATCACTATACTGAGAGCTTTTCCGTTTCTAAAATGACGCATTTGGGTGTTTCTGGAAGCTCTGTTTAAAACATTTTCGGAGCCCCCTGTACTGCACAATGAGGATGAGGAAGTGAGTCGTGGTTTGGCTAAACATAACCCGAAACACAACCAAAACAAACTGCAAATGTGTCCAACAAGTTTGTATTCACAAGCTTGATGTAGTCATTGTGTGCAAGGAATACGGTATCAAACACTAAAGCTTAGACTGCATTTATACACTATAAGAATTTTTTTCTAAATACTTATGACCTCTTCAAATGTGGGGATTAGACACATAAAGTGATTTAATTTCTAAGTTTTGAGCCAAATAAAAAAAGTAGCTTAACTGTCCAAATAAACTCAGCAAAAAAAGAAACGTCCTCTCACTGTCAACTGCATATATTTTCAGCATCCATAATGTGTGTTAGTATTTGTAGGATTCAACAAAGAGGTGTGGGGGGGGTCAAAATCAAAAGTAACAGTCAGTATCTGGTGTGGCCAGCAGCTGCATTAAGTTCTGCAGTGCATCTCCTCCTCATGGACTGCACCAGATTTGCCAGTTCTTGCTGTGAGATGTTACCCCACTCTTCCATCAAGGCACCTGCAAGTTCACGGACATTTGTGGAGGGAATGGCCCTAGCACTCACCCTCTGAGCCAACAGGTCCCAGACGTGCTCAATGGGATTGAAATCCGGGCTCTTCGCTGGCCATGGCAGAACACTGACATTCATGTCTTGCAGGATATCACGCACAGAAGGATCAGTATGGCTGGTGGCATTGTCATGCTGGAGGGTCATGTCAGGATGAGCCTGCAGGACAGGTACCACTTGAGGGAGGAGGATGTCTTCCCTGTAACGCACAGCGTTGAGATTGCCTGCAATGACAACAAGCTCAGTCCGATGATGTTGTGACACACCACGGACCCTCTACCTCCAAATCGATCCCGCTCCAGAGTACAGGCCTCGGTGTAACGCTCATTCCTTCGACGATAAACGCAAATCCAACCATCACCCCTGGTGAGACAAAACCGCGACACGTCAGTGAAGAGCCCTTTTTGCCAGTCCTGTCTGGTTCAGCGACGGTGGGTTTGTGCCCATAGGCGACATTGTTGCCGGTGATGTCTGGTGAGGACCTGCCTTACAACAGGCCTACAAGCCCTCAGTCCAGCCTCTCTCAGCCTATTGAGAACAGTCTGAGCACTGATGGAGGGATTTTGCGTTCCTGGTGTAACTTGGGCAGTTGTTGTTGCCATCCTGTAGCTGTCCTGCAGGTGTGATGTTCGGATGTACCGATCCTGTGCAGGTGTTGTTACACGTGGTCTGCCACTGCGAGGACGATTAGCTTTCCATCCAGTCTCCCTGTAGCGCTGTCTTCGACGTCTCACAGTACGGACAGTGCAATTTATTGCCCTGGACACATCTGCAGTCCTCATTCCTCCTTGCATCATGCCTAAGGCACGTTCACACAGATGAGCAGGGACCCTGGGCATCTTTCTTTTGGTGTTTTTCAGAGTCAGTAGAAAGGCCTCTTTTAGTGTCCTAAGTTTTCCTTACTGTGACCTTAATTGCCTACGGTCTGTAAGCTGTTAGTGTCTTAATGTCCGTTCCACAGGTGCATGTTCATTAATTGTTTATACGTTCATTGAACAAGCATTGGAAACAGCGTTTAAACCCTTTACAATGAAGATCGGTGAAGTTATTTGGATTTTTACAAATTATCTTTGAAAGACAGGGTCCTGAAAAAGGGACGTCTCTTTTTTTGTTGAGTACATACAGTACGGTGTTAAGTGTATGAGTTACATGAGCTACCTCAATGAGCAATGAAGAGGTACAATATAGGCTACACCCTGGGGGTAAGGGTAAGTGTATAAATTGAGCAGTATAGTAGCAACAGTTGTGATGTGTGTGTGTGGGCATGAATGAGTATACAAACCATAAAGGACACCTTCCCCCACCCCCCGCTTGCCCTCAGAACAGCCTCAATTCTTCATGGCATGTGCTCTACAAGGTGTTGAAAGTGTTCCACAGAGATGCTGACCCATGCTGACTTTAATGCTTTACACAGTTTGGGTGGTGGACTATTCTTGATATACACAGGAAATTGTTGAGCATTCAAAGGCACACATTGCTAGATCTCTGAGCTGTTTCCCAAAACCACCATTAGATGCTTCTTTTGTCCTGTGATTGGAAATTAGGCCATGTAGCCCTTTTCAGCCTAGCTTGGAGTCCTCTTTTCTTTTCTTTGTCACTACCGTTGCCTCAGATCATCTCGGCCAGGAGCAACAGGTATAAGGCCGCTGTGCAGAGAAGAAAGGAGCAAATGTAGTATTCCAGGTCTGGGAGGCTGAGAAATTGGTGTGTAGCTTTCGATTCTTGATCCAGAAGTGTTAGTCAGTCGTAGGAAATTATTGCACAAACATTCTGAGCAAACAAAGTACTAATTGACGCAAAACAATTGCCATAAAAAAAGCAAAGTAGAAGACGCGCAACCTCCTCACCGTCGCAAATTAATAGGTAGGATAACGTATTAGTTCTTGTTCTCCGTGTCCAACTTAAGTAATTTAAGCATGTTAACCCTTGCAAGGCTGCTGGCCCAGACGACATCCCAAGCACCATAATAATAATAATAATAATAATAATAATATGCCATTTAGCAGACGCTTTTATCCAAAGCGACTTACAGTCATGTGTGCATACATGGGTGGTCTCGGGAATCGAACCCACTACCCTGGCGTTACAAGCGCCATGCTCTACCAACTGAGCTACAGAGGGACCACCCTCAGAGCATGTGCAGATCAGCTGGCTGGAGTATTTATGGACATATTCAATCTCTGACTGGTCTCATAGACTTAACATAGTAAATGTAAATCTGGTTACTTAAGGCAAAAACAAAAGGAGGGTGGTTTGTCAGGGTGGATGGTTAGGTATATAACGTGAAGTCTAGCAACTCAAAGGTTGCGTGTTCGAATCTCATCATGGACGACTGTAGCATTTTAACTTATAAGCAACTCTGCAGCTATTTCTTTGCTACTTCCCAACTACTTAGCATGTTAGCTAACCCTTCCATTAACCCTAACCTTAACCCTTTTATCAATCAATCAATCAATCAATCAATCAATCAATCAATCAAATGTTATTTATATAGCCCTTCACATCAGCTGATATCTCAAAGTGCTGTACAGAAACCCAGCCTAAAACCCCAAACAGCAAGCAATACAGGTGTAGAAGCACGGTGGCTAGGAAAAACTCCCTAGAAAGGCCAAAACCTAGGAAGAAACCTAGAGAAGAAACCTTGGCCCCGGACAGGGCCAAACAGGAAGGATATAACCCCACCCACTTTGCCAAAGCACAGCCCCCACACCACAAGAGGGATATCTTCAACCACCAACTTACCATCCTGAGACAAGGCTGAGTATAGCCCACAAAGATCTCCGCCACGGCACAACCCAAGGGGGGGGCGCCAACCCAGACAGGATGACCACAACAGTGAATCAACCCACTCAGGTGACGCACCCCCTGCAGGGACGGCATGAGAGAGCCCCAGTAAGCCAGTGACTCAGCCCCTGTAATAGGGTTAGAGGCAGAGAATCCCAGTGGAAAGAGGGGAACTGGCCAAGCAGAGACAGCAAGGGCGGTTCGTTGCTCCAGAGCCTTTCCATTCACCTTCCCACTCCTGGGCCAGACTACACTCAATCATATGACCCACTGAAGAGATGAGTCTTCAGTAAAGACTTAAAGGTTGAGACCGAGTTTGCGTCTCTGACATGGGTAGGCAGACCGTTCCATAAAAATGGAGCTCTATAGGAGAAAGCCCTGCCTCCAGCTGTTTGCTTAGAAATTCTAGGGACAATTAGGAGGCCTGCGTCTTGTGACCGTAGCGTACGTGTAGGTATGTACGGCAGGACCAAATCAGAGAGATAGGTAGGAGCAAGCCCATGTAATGCTTTGTAGGTTAGCAGTAAAACCTTGAAATCAGCCCTTGCTTTGACAGGAAGCCAGTGTAGAGAGGCTAGCACTGGAGTAATATCAGGATTCTAGCAGCCGTATTTAGCACTAACTGAAGTTTATTTAGTGCTTTATCCGGGTAGCCGGAAAGTAGAGCATTGCAGTAGTCTAACCTAGAAGTGACAAAAGCATGGATTAATTTTTCTGCATCATTTTTGGACAGAAAGTTTCTGATTTTTGCAATATTACGTAGATGGAAAAAAGCTGTCCTCGAAATGGTCTTGATATATTCTTCAAAAGAGAGATCAGGGTCCAGAGTAACGCCGAGGTCCTTCACAGTTTTATTTGAGACGACTGTACAACCATTAAGATTAATTGTCAGATTCAACAGAAGATCTGTTTGTTTCTTGGGACCTAGAACAAGCATCTCTGTTTTGTCCGAGTTTAATAGTAGAACGTTTGCAGCCATCCACTTCCTTATGTCTGAAACACATGCTTCTAGCGAGGGCAATTTTGGGGCTTCACCCTGTTTCATTGAAATGTACAGCTGTGTGTCATCCGCATAGCAGTGAAAGTTAACCTTATGTTTTCGAATAACATCCCCAAGAGGTAAAATGTATAGTGAAAACAATAGTGGTCCTAAAACAGAACCTTGAGGAACACCGAAATTTACAGTTGATTTGTCAGAGGACAAACCATTCACAGAGACAAACTGATATCTTTCCGACAGATAAGATCTAAACCAGGCCAGAACATGTCCGTGTAGACCAATTTGGGTTTCCAATCTCTCCAAAAGAATGTGGTGATCGATGGTATCAAAAGCAGCACTAAGGTCTAGGAGCACGAGGACAGATGCAGAGCCTCGGTCCGATGCCATTAAAATGTCATTTACTTCCCTTACTTCCCTTCCCTTATCCCTTTAACCTGACTTCTAACCTTAATCCCAACCCCTAGTTAACATTAGCATCAGCCACCTAGCTAACTTTAGTGACAACAAATTGGAATTTATAACATATCATACGTTTGGAAATTTGTAATATATTGTATGTTTATCAAATTCATAACATATTGTACGAATTGCAATTCGTAACATGTCACACAAAATGGATTATGGATGAATACATACCATATGAAATGCAACATGTCTTACTAAATGGAGTGTCACAGATATAGGTACTGAATAATATGAAGTGCTTTGAGACCACATTGAATCTCACAATATCCCAGTCTGTTGTCCCCACTTGCTTCAAGATATCCACCATAGTTCCTGTACAAAAGAAAGCAAAGGTAACTGAACTAAATGTCATAATGAAGTGCTTTGACTAGTTAACTAGGCTAGTTAAGGCTAGCTTTGACTAGGCTAGTTAAGCACCATATCACCTCCACCTTATTCGGCACACTAGACCCGCTACAATTCGCATATCGCCCCAATAGATCCACGGACGATGCAATCGCAATTGCACTGCACACTGCCCCATCCCACTTGGACAAGAGAAATACCTACAGTGCATTTGGCAACTATTCAGACTCCTTGAGTTTCTTTACATTTTGTTATGTTTCAGCCTAATTCTAAAATGTATTAAATAATTTCCCCCTCATATATCTACCACAGTACCCCATAATGACCAAGCAAAAACAGGTTTTTAGATTTTTTTATTCAGACCCTTTACTCAGTACTTTGCTGAAGCCCCTTCGACAGCGATTACAGCCTCGAATCTTCTTGGGTATGACGCTACAAGCTTGACACACCTGTATTTGGGGAGTTTCTCCTGTTGTTCTCTTCAGATCCTCTCAAGCTCTGTCAGGTTGGATGGGGAGCGTCACTGCACAGCTATTTTCAGGTCTCTCCAGAGATGTTAGATCGGGTTCAAGTCTGGGCTCTGTCTGGGCCACTCAAGGACATTCAGAGACTTGTCCCAAAGCCACTCCTGCGTTGTCTTGGCTGTGTGCTTAGGGTTGTTGTCCTGTTGGAAGTTGAACCTTTGCCCCAGTCTGAGGTCCTGAGCGCTCTGGAGCAGGATTTCATCAAGGATCGCTCTGTTCATCTTTTTGACTAGTCTCCCAGTCCCGGCCATGATGCTGCCACCACCATGCTTCACCGTAGGGATGCCAGATTTCCTTCAGACGTGACGCTTGGCATTCAGGCCAAAGAGTTCAATCTTGGCTTCATCAGACCAGAGAATCTTGTTCTTCATGGTCGGAGAGTTCTTTAGGTGCATTTTGGCAAACTCCAAGCGGACTGTCATGTGCCTTTTACTGAGGGGTGGCTTCCGTCTGGCCACGCTAACGGCCTGATTGGTGGAGTGCTGCAGAGATGGTTGTCCTTCTGGAAGGTTCTCCACAGAGGAACTCTTTCAGAGTGACCATCAGGTTCTTGGTTACCTCCCTGACCCAGGTCCTTCTTCCCCGATTGCTCAGTATGGCCGGGCAGCCAGCTCTTGTATGGTCTTGGTGGTTCTAAACTTCTTCCATTTAAGAATGATGGAGGCCAATGTGTTCTTGCCGACCGTCAATGCTGCAGATATTTTTTGGTAGCCCCAGATGTGTGCCTGACACAATCCTATCTCGGAGCTCTACGGACAATTCCTTCAACCTCATGGCTTGGTTTTTGCTCTGTCAACTGTGTTACCTTATATAGACAGGTGTGTGCCTTTCCAAATCATGTCCAATCAATTGAATTTACTATAGGTGGACTCCAATCAAGTTCTAGAAACATCTCAAGGATGAATGGAAACAGGATGCACCTGAGCTCAATTGCGAACTCATTGCAGAGGGTCTGAATACTTATGTAAATAAGGTATTTCTGTTTTAGCTTTGTCATTATGGGGTATTGTGTGTAGATTTATGGGGATATTTTTATTGAATCAATTTTAGAATAAGGCTGCAACATAACAACATGTGCAAAAAGTCTGAATACTTTCTGAATGCACTGTATATACATGATACAGTATGTACACTGAAAATACAAAAGTATAAATGCTAAATGTAAAGTGTTTGTCCCATGAGCTAAAATAAAAGATCCCAGAAAGGTTCCATACTCATAAAAAGCTGATTTCTCTCACATCATTTTGTGTACACATTTGTTTACGTCCCTGTTAGTGAGCATTTTATACTTTGCCAAGATAATACATCCACCTGACTGGTGTGGCATATAAAGAAGCTGATTAAACAGCATGATAATTACACAGGTGCACCTTGTGCTGGGGACAATAAAAGGCCATTTAAAAATGTGCAGTTTGGTCACACAACACAATGCCACAGATGTCTCAAGTTTTGAGGGACCATGCAATTGTCATGATGACTGCAGGAATGTCCACCAGAGCTGTTGCCAGAGAATTCAATGTTCCTTTCTCTACTATAAACTTCCACCAATGTAATTTTAGAGAATTTGGCAGTACGTCCAAACGGCCTCACAACCGCAGGCCACGGGTAACCACACCAACCCAGGACCTCCACATCCGGCTTCTTCACCTGTGGGATCATTTGAGGGGGATACTGAGAAGGATTTCTGTCTGTAATAAAGCCCTTTTGTGGGGAAAAACTCATTCTGATTGGCTGGGCCTGGGTCCCCAGTGGGTAGGCATGGCTCCCAAGTTGGTGGGCCTATGCCTGGGCTGCGCCCCTGCCCAGTCATGTGGAATCCATAGATTAGGGCCTGATGAATTTATTTCAATTGACTGATTTCCTTATTTGAACTGTAACTTTGTAAAACTGTAAAATTGTTGCATGTTGCGTTTATATTGTTGTTTAGTATATATATTCCAGACATATCTTTTTCTGATATTTATTAATTTCTTTCTTTAAATTCTAAATCATATCAAGAGAAGGGGTTCGGGAGGAGTTTTTGTGAAGACATGTTGAGGTCGGGTGCTGCTGGTAAAGAGCTTGGATGTGTAATGGTTAACTGCCATCTAGGGTGATTGTTAGGATAACATTGTTATTCTATCATTGTGGATGAGTTTTATGGTGCTATTGGAGGTACAGTCCATTATTAGACAGAATTCCTTGTGTTTTGTTCCAGGTTTGGGTCAACGCTGCAGCTCAGATCTTTAACTCCATTGGGATAGGCTTTGGCTCCCTCATGGCCATGTCCAGCTATAACAACTTCAACAACAACATATTAAAGTGAGAAGCTCATTTTGAGGAGAGTTTGTAGTCAGGTCAAATCAGTTAAAAGTCAGTTCAAATATATTTTCACATTGTTACGGTGTCCATATTAGGCAGGTGCTGTCCTAATATGGACACCGTACAGCATACTGGATTGATTCATCCATCACATCCCTTTTTTCCCACCACAGAGACACCCTGGCTATCTCCATCACCAACTCCCTGACCAGTATTCTGGCAGGTTTTGTCATCTTCTCTGCATTCGGCTACATGTCACATCTCCAGAACATACCTGTCAGTGAGCTGGCTGTAGATGGTGAGTTTGTGTGAGCAAACTAAAGATCATTTAGGGAGGGGAAATAATTTTGGACAGCTGACGCAAGACCACACATTTTCATTTAGGAAATGTACCATTTCTAGTTACTGTGCATGTATTTGAGGCAAAGCATACTAATTTCACCAAGATTGTTCCATAAAAGAGTTTAGACACCAAAGTCATAACATGTGTGTTCTGAATTATTTTGCATCTAGGTCCAGGACTGGTTTTTGTTGTTTACCCACAAGCCTTTGCAACGATGCCAGTGGCTCCGCTGTGGGCAATTCTGTTCTTCTTCATGCTCCTGTGCCTTGGGCTGGACAGCCAGGTAGCTAACTGTACATTACCTAACCTAAACCCACTGTCACATGATACTAAATACACTTTTCTCTACATGAAACATGCATTTGTCCTCACGTTGTCTTTTTTTATTTATTTAATTTGTACCTTTATTTAACTAGGCAAGTCAGTTAAGAACAAATTATTATTTTCAATGGTGGCCTAGGAACTGTGGGTTAACTGACTTGTTCAGGGGCAGAACCTTGTCAGCTCTGGGATTCAATTTTGCAACCTTTCGGTTACTAGGCTACCTGCTGCCGGTCACGTTCTCTTTGCTTGGCCACATGGTTAAATTATGGTAATTACTATACATCTGTGAATACAATATCCAGTCAAATGTATAATCTTCTTTCACAAATGATTCCAGGAACCAAAAATCAATCTTTAACTACAGCAGTTCCAGTTCCAATAGAAAGTAATGCAATGTCAAATCAAATCAAATTGTATTTGTCACATGTGCTGAACACAACCTTACTGTGAAATGCTTACTTACAAGCCATTAACCAACAATGCTGTTAAGAAAAATAAGATTAAAGAAAATATTTACTAAATAAAAATGTAAATAAAAAAGGAGTAAAATAACAATAGGAGGCTATATACAGGGGGTACCGGTACCGAGTCAATGTGTGAGGGTACAGGTTAGCCGAGGTAATTGAGGTAATACTGTATGTAGGGATATGCCGATATTACATTTTTGGCCGATACCGATATCCAATATTTTCCTTGCCAAAGAAAACGATACCGATAGCCGATATTTAACATTTTAGCGGCCTTTTAAGCATTCTAGTACAATTAAATAGTTAAACACACATATGGACGCAGCGGTCTAAGGCACTGCATCACTACAGTCCCTCGTTTGAATCCAGGCTGTATCACATCCGGCTGTGATTGGGAGTCCCATAGGGCGGCGCACAATTGGCCCAGCGTCGTCTGGGTTTGGCCAGGGTAGGCCGACATTGTAAATAACAATTTGTTCTTAACTGACTTGCCTCGTTAAATAAAGGTTACACACACACCACACTGACCAAAATGTTATTTTGTTGGCATTTACGTATGCCACCATTACCAGTAAAATATAACCAAAACCTATTTCTTTCACTTACTTGTGCTGTTTCGTTGTTCAGTCGTTTCAGGATTTCATCACAAATGTCAAGCAGTGAAGTTTCAGCTCTGTCTGTCCATGGCCTCTCTTCCTTGGTGCGCACTGTCACTGTGTCCGTTTCTATCTTGTCCAGCTGTGTATGTAACATTTCATGTAAACCCTGTTTCTTGTCTGCATCGAAGTAGCGATCCTTGTACCTAGCATCGAGCATGGAGGCGACACAGTAAAGAGGCTCAAAGAGAATGCCACCGAATCACTTGTTCACAGCCTCAAGTACTTTTGTAAGTTTTAACCCCACGGTCTGTGTCGGCAGTTTTTTTGAGCAGGCGTTTCAATGCCATGATAGAGGGTATCACGTCTGCTGCATACGCACAAACATGTTCTCAAATGCCATTGAAATGGCAGTAGCGGTATGAGAACCAGCACATTCTTGAGCATGCAATTCGGATTTCCTCAGTACGAAATCCTTGTCAACCCACTGTGCTGTCAGACTCAGCATGCTCAAGGAGATGACATTGCTGGTCAAAATGTCAGTCATGAAGCTAATAACAGTGACGCCAATAGCAAGTAGCTCATAGATGGGCGTTTCAACAATACTGTTTAACTCCGGTAGCGAAACATCTGAAAAATAGCGCCTACTTGGTAGTGTGTACCGGGGCTCGAGGTGCTTGACCAGTCGGCAAAAACCAACATCATACACGACAGTGAACGGTTGATTGTCAAGGGCAATGAATTACATCATCTTGGCGTTAATGGATTTCGCCTTTGAGTTGTCTTGCTGAAATGTTCTTACTCTTTCAAATGACTGCTCGACTTGAACTTGTTTAGTTGTTGGATGTGTGCACTTAGTATTTTTCTGCTTTTGTTCTGTGTAGCGCTATATTTTTTGTGGTGTCATTACGTCATCTACCTACGTTATATAGGCATGCATGTCAGCTTTGACATCGGTTTTGCCAACATCGGGCTGATGTTGGCATTTTTAGCTAATATCGTCCGATTCCGATTTGCTCACCGATATACCATGCATCCCTAGTAATATGCACATGTAGGTAGGGTTAAAGTGACAGCCTATCCTTCACATGCAGATAGTGATGCTTAGTTTTCAGTTTGTTTAGGTTTGTCCTACCTGCCAGGTTGAAAGGACAGTCATAAGACTCATTGCCATCCACCGATTGGCCTCATAAAACAGACATTAAATGATGAGAAAATAATGTCAAGATTCTAACTGAAGGGCATTGTATTTTTGACACAGATGAAAAAATGCCAAATCATTGTTACTAGATAGTTGCAGTAAGAAAGCCTTTATTATAAGTGTAAAACTAACAAGGACTCAATGATCAATGCTTTCTGGGAATGCAATAAAGATATGGGCGGAGCTAGAAAGTTGGCTGTCAGAAGTATTACAGTGTAAATGTAAATGTAATCTGTCTGTCTGCATATTTCCAGACATGGAATATTTCATCACTCAACTTCAAAAAGCGTATCCTGAAAATGTAGACATCAATCAATTTGCCATCATTAACACAATGGAAAAATGGAAAATATTTTTATTGAAATAGCAGAAAAACAAATAGGCACAATTTAAGGCCACGTGGCAAACAATATTGCAGGCACTAGGGATGGGGTTGTGAGTATGCGGGTCTGAGCAGATGAGATGTCGTTGTTTGTGTCCGTCTGTAATTTGTTGTTTGTATGTGTATGTTTGTATCTGGTGTGTACTGTATATGTACAAAAAATAAATATGCAAAAATACATTATTATATTGGTATCTCCATGTTGGAATGTTACCATGTTATGACTTTAAAAAGTATATATATGTCTCAGTTTGCCATGGTGGAGGTGATGGCGACCAGCCTAATGGATGGGTTTGGAGGGCCCCTGATGAAGTTCCTGAGACACAAGGAGATGCTGGTGCTGGCAGTCTGCAGCACTGCCTTTCTGCTGGGAATACCCCATGTCATGCAGGTACCCTGGAGTGTATGCCTAAACCATATAGGTGTACACTCATCAGACAAATCCAGCACACCAATAATCCAGGACAAGTAGTGGACTAGACTAGTAATAAAGTGCACTTAGGGTAATATAATTATACTCCACCAAAATGTACACTGTTAGATGAAATCGTGCTATATAGAACCAAAAAATGATACAATTTTAATAATGTAGTGTGATTAATTCTTTATTAATCTCAGAAACTCAGAACTAAAATCGTATATACAGTAATTGCATCAGATGCTTGATTAGTTTCTAGGTGGAGATGTATGAGAAAAGGTACTAACAAGACTAGCTTAGTCTCCACCTTTTTAAATGCTAAATCTCAGCCAAAGCCCCCCCCTCTTTCCAAAAACTTTCCACTTGAAATCATAGCTTGAAATCATTGCTTGAAAACCTTGCCCACACTTTAAGCACCACATTCACCCAACCCCGATACTTCTAAATAATCAGTGACAGAATGCCAAAGCACTGGAACTACTTTTACTCATTAGTCGTTGCATCCCAGATCATTTTAGCATATGTTACGTCACTTGATGTAACGTTCTGTCCACGAGAGATTAGTTCTTTCTTACAGCTGGTATTAAACACTCTCTCTCTTTGACCAGGTGGGGATCTATGTATTCCAGCTGATGGACCACTACACGGCCATAGTGTCTCTCATGTTCCTGGCCTTCTTTGAGGTGCTGGCCATCTGCGGACTTTATGGTGAGACCAGTGTGTGTCTAACATATGCGTGTTAGTCATTACAGGAATGAAATTAATACATTCATTCTGACAGGTGTGAGGAGGCTTTCGGCAAACTTAAAGGAGATGACAGGAAATAGGCCTAATATCTTCTTCAGAGTGTGCTGGATGTTTGTGGCTCCTCTTCTGATCACTGTGAGTCATCCTCATTCACCCTAACAGAACTATAGTGTCTACAAATAACTCGCCATACAGTTGACATTGTCAAATGCAATTGATAAAGGTATTTGTATCATCCCTCTCTCTCCTCTGGTGCAACAGATTATCCTGGTGTTCACAATCATCCAGTTTAAACCAGCTCGCTATGAGGACTACGTGTATCCCCCGTGGGCTCAGGGGATTGGCTGGGTCATCGCTATGGCATCCATCATCTGGATCCCACTCGGAGCTCTTCACACACTGTGGGTTCTGCCAGGCTCCTTCACTGAGGTACTGTATTACTTTCAATCTCTCTCTCTCTACCTATAGCATTATTTTGACCTTAGTACAACACCTAGCAACCTTGTCAAGAGGTTCTGGATAGGGTGGGGCAGTATCCAGATTTTCATATTGTCATTCCGTCCTCTCATCCCAGGATTTATGGTATTGCCAGCTTAGTACACTTGGGGGCATAAAAAAAGGCAAAAAAGCCCATCGGGCGTCAATTACCAGAATGCAGAATTAGCACAATAATTGCGAATTTCCATGGAAGCTACAAGCTAAATATGCTAACAAACACAAACGAAAATAAACTAATTGCAAAGACAGGCAATCCAGCTCATAAAATGATACATATATAGGGAGGCGCTACCGAATGTAATTTTTGGCGAGTTTGGACATTTGCACAATGTCTCTCATTCACATTCGCTTGTAAATGAACAAAGTTTTAAGGAATGCTTGTCTGAAGGAAGAAAAGTACTGGTTCTGGAGAAGCTTGTATACACGCTGAGTCTGTGTGGAGTCTGGAGTCGCTAGGGCAATGGGCCTGCCTGCTCTCCTCTGAGAAGAGGAGGGGGGGGACCAGATGGGCCGACAACGGAGAGGAGACAAAAACTCAAGGACATCAAGATAGCAGTGGAAGCTGTACAGATTTCTCAAACATGGCAGAATGCTAACACTATATGATGATCGGTCTCCTTATTAATTCCGCCACTTACTTGAATAACTAGCAAGTTAAACTTAGAGGACGCGTTAATGCAGAATTCTGTGTTTTTTACTCAGAAAAAAAGATAAAACGCATAAGAAATATCTTGCTGCGTTTTGTAAACGCATGATCTAAAATGCTTTATTGTAATTTCTGCTTGGCATCAGACTAATTTTGAGCTTTAGTTGCTCTTCTCCACTTGGATGAGAATTCACCAATGCATTCTATCAGCAGACAGCGCTCTGACTGATGTGTATTATGGTGGTTAATTTCTTTACTATCAAATGAAGAGAGACAAACGTATCACACAAGTCAGAGTTATACTTAAACTAAATCTTTATTCACTTATTAATATGGGAACAGGTCAATACAACACACACATATAAAGTGAATCGATTGAGGGCTCTACGATAATAATGGCTGGTCAATGAATCACCCTCAGATGATTCGTTGAGAGCCCTGAGACAAAGGCCTTTTATAGCCAAGATACACCCCCTTCAGTCTACATGACAAACAACAGATGTATGGAATGGGTCAGTAGGTTAAGATTTGTATGAAAGTTAATTCACAGCAGACAGTATCTGCTGTAAAAACTGTTCTCATTGTGTAGACATCGTAAATCTCCTGTCATTGTTCAATCTCCAAGAGGCCCACTTTCAGTTCACACAGACACAATAGAGTTATAAGAACCCTCTATTCTGTTGCATAAAACAACCATTTGATGCAATTACACTATTATAACATAATCTTGCATTTTTGCTCTCACAGTAGCTACTTTTCTCCAGCACTTTCGGTGTAGCCTGCTTTTCTCTGGTAAAATGCAAGATTAACAACAGGAAATGTAGCTGGCTACATTCTTTCTATGATAAACATTAGAAATATGTTGGCCATCCATCGCTTTTGCAAAAAATACCAGCTTTTTCATTGTAAGCTCATTTACTTGTGTGGCTGCCTGCCAAATAGCGTTGCACTTCTGTTGTCATCTGATGAAAATGAAGTTATTTTCTGCCGAATGTGTTGCACTAATTAATTTTCGTTGAAGGAAACTGAAGTTGCATGCCCCTGATCACTCTATTGAAGCTAAAAAACACTGACTTCCAATATAAAACGTGACCCCTGTCAATACACAGCTGGACTCAACTGATCTGGGGAACTACGGTAAACTTCATAATGTGACAGGTGAAACGAAGAAAGCGATTTGCTTTATCTCCTAATGTATTGGACAAGTTGACTGCAGGTATTCACTTAAAAATTAGCTACAAATATTAACATTTATCGAAACACTTCAAAGAAATAGTTTCAATGGTATTGAAAAACCATCCCTATTTCCAAATGCCCCAGTATATGGTATATATGGTCTAACCGCCCAAGCCTAGTTCTGGTGTAATGGCTAAGCAAAGTTGTTGGACAGAATTAGTCCAAATTCATATGTTGTTAAAGACTTCTAATAATGTATTGTCTTCCTCCCCCAGAGATTAGTAAAGTCAATCACCCCCTATGCACTGGAGAACAAGAGGGGAGGAGACACATACCCAAACATAGCAGTCATCAGCTCCTTAGGTAGAGAAACAGAGAAGCCTCACATTCAGACAAACCTCTGATACTGACTCTCCCTACTGATGGCCTCTGTACCAGCCTGGGATTCTGGGACTATGCAAGGCTTGGAGAGCCAGGTGAGGGTTAATTAAGGATGTCAACCCTGATTCACATTGGCACTGGGAACCACACTGTCTGTGGATGACGTGACAAAAACCGCCCAACAACATTCCTATTGGTGATGTTTGGGACTTCTGCTCATGGGGAAGTGGGTTGTTCTTCATGGAGTGAAGATATATATATATTTTAAACACTGTTATAGTCAATTATGTAATAACAAATAGAAGAATCAGAATTGGTCATGAGTGGGTACTGGTACATGATGAATAGACCTTAACCTGTCCATATGTTGCACTGTCTGAACTTTGGTAATATGTTTTCTATATGTAGCCATGGATAACCAAAGTACAACGGTGTGAGAACTGTTAGTTATGGATGTTGTTGTTTTGCCCTTCAAGCATGTTAGCTTTCACTTGAGCAGCACCTTGTGGTTAACACAACTGAGGAGGTATTACATGTATTTCTAGAGTACCACAGTGAGTCATAATACCCATAAAATCTAGCAGTCAAACAGGGATATGGTTCAAATTGTTTTTCCACAGTTAATTTTTCCAATAGCGGATTTTAGAAACACTTAAAATAAGGGCTGTGTTTTCATGTAGGCTTACCCTGATGTGACTTTTTGATAACTGTGTAAACCTCACTGGGACATGGTGACTTTTATCAATATATTCACATGTATTATCCCCCAGTTGGTAGAGCATGGCGCTTGTAACGCCAGGGTAGTGGGTTCGATCCCCGGGACCACCCATACGGAGAATGTATGCACACATATAAATGGATAAAAGCGTCTGCTAAATGGCATATATATATATATATATATAAAATGAAATGCCTTTTTAGCTAATGTGGCAATCATAAAGAACTAGAAAGAACTAGAAAGAACTCTCGATTAACTATCTGTTAGCATAATTGTCATTAATAAATTGGAAAAATGTCTTTAAATTGACAAGTGTGACATTGCACAATACATGTTAGCAACGGTGTCAGCTAGAGATGACGTGCAGGAGCTTGCAGGAATTTGCATGTCTCTTTTAATGCTAATTAGCATTTTCGAATCAGAGTAATAGAGATGAATATATTGATAAAATTCACCTTGTCCGAGAGAGGTTTACATGGTTATCAAAACGTCACGTCAGAGTAATCCTACACAAAACACAGCCCTTATTTTACGTTTTTCTAAAATTCCCTGTTGGAAAAATTAATGGTGGTAAAATTATTGGAACCATTTCCGGTTTACCGCTAGGTTTTATGTGTATTATGACCCCCCCCCCCCATGGGGCTATATATTAGTAAAACATGTACAGTATGATGCAGTAGCTATGGATCAGCACAGCAGTTAATAAAATAATCTACCAAATGCAGCATTTGGAACATATTGTTAAAATATTCCTTATGTAATATGTTGTTTACAATAAAATGCCACAATATGTTTGATTTGGCTGCTGTGGGTCAGGGGGCAAGGAGACCCACAGCTCCGCTAAAACCATTGACAACTACATGCTGTTTAAGGGATTGTTACATAAATGTTACGACTATTTGGTTTTAATAGTCAGAACTACAAATTCACCATTTTCCATGCAAAACAATTGTACACATTTACCTCTGTCATCAGTTATACAGCAAGTAACTGCATGCTTTTCATGATCCGTAAACATCACTGATCATGTAATTTCAGATACATGAAGGTGCCTATCGATTTGACATGTAGCTAGCTAAGCAAACATCATCATTACCTTGCATCATCAGAGATTGGGCTTTTGGAAAGACTTTGACAGTCTTGGTAAATTGTCAGTCGGACTACTGTCATCACCAATATAGATGGCAAGTAAATCAAACATTTGGATATAGTCATCTCGTTTAACCCTTGAAAGTTTGCTTGTTATCTAGCCATATTGACGTGATCTGTTATTAGCTAGCTAGCGAAATTTACGTGGTCCATCAATCAATGTAGCCTATACCTTTTTTCAATTTTCCCCAAAAATGACATACCCAAATCCAACTGCATGTAGCTCCGGACCAGAAGCAAGGATATGCCTATTATTGATACCATTTGAAAGGAAATACTTAAGTTTGTGGAAATGTGAAATTAATGTCTAGAATAATACATTAGATCTGGTAAAAGTTAATACCAAAAAAAACGTGCATTTTCTATAAAAAAAAAATCATCTTTGAAATGCAAGAGAAAAGCCATATCATATAGGCGTTTAGGCACAATTTAGACTTTGGCCACCAGATGGCAGCAGTGCATTGCAATACTGCACAATATTTTGTACCAAGTCTGCCAAAATGTGCCTAATTGGTCAATTGATATATTTAAGTGCATAACAATAGAGAACATACACAACTATGGTAATACAAAATGTACGTTTACACACTCCCAGGAATGTCATACATGACGGATAATTAGCTTCCCTACAGAAAAACACTAACACATCTAGATGGCCGGGCAGGGTTGGTGTGGAGCCTGACAGTAGGAGATCAAACTGAAAACTGTTACATTTTATCTCTGGGACCCTCAAGATGACTGAATGTAAGTACATTATTTACCTTCAGAGGTGAATGTATCAAACCAGTTGACATGAGTTTTTTGTTGTTGTGCACTCTCCTCAAACAATAGCATGGTATTTTTTATTTATTGTAATAGCTACTGTATAGCTACTATTGGTCAGTGCAGTTCGATTAACAAGAATTTAAGCTTTTTGCCCATATAAGACATGTCTATGTCCTGCAAAGTGTGCTGTAATTTACATAATTCTAGTCACATTAGCGCACGTTAGCAACACAAATCCCATAGAGGTTAAACACTCTTAAAAACGCTGTTGAAAATGGGAAGTTATTTTATTTAACTGGGCAAGTCAGTTAAGAACAAATTCTTATTTACAATGATGGCCTAGGAACAGTGGGATAACTGGGATAACAGATTTTTACAATGTCAGCTCGGGGATTTGAACTAGCTGGCCCAACGCACTAACCATTAGGCTACCTGTCTCACAATGTTATTGTGACGTTTTATTGAAAACGACCTATAGGCTATATATTATGTATTATATCCATTGCAATCTGACAAATGGTCACTTTCCGTGACTCAATTTATTGGAAAAGTCATGAGTATTTTACATAACATTTTAAACAACATATGTTTGAAAGGGAATTATGCCTGATTTAAAATAGTTATAATACTTAAAATAAGTATTATAAGAATAATCAGTAAACATTGTAATTGTAGGCCATATATAATCATACTGTACAACTCTGTCATGTTATGTAAGGCAAAATAAAAAGCCAACTGACTCAAGAGCCAAAGGGTGTGCCAAGTTATGATCATCAGTTGATGGTGCCTATATTCTGAGGGGTTTTGTTTACAAACCTGTCTGAGATTATGCCATCGAGTTTATATTTGTTCAATTAACAGAATAACTAACACTGTAGGGTTATTTAGATTGACAGTAAATTGCTATCAAAAGATGAAAAGATTTAACACATGATCAAAACAAATAATGGTGCACAAAAAGGAGCCACCTTTGACAATCCCTAAATCATTTTTATTGATAAACATCTACTATATCATACAAGTACACACTTGGGGAGAGTATACAAGTTAGTTACTTCCTCTAGACAAGATGACAGTGTTTTCTTTATACTCCTCCAAATGGATCCAAAGTGCAAAACAATTTAAATCATATGGGAGTGGGGAAATACACTTGCTCCAAAGTGATGGGGTTGTGTAATCGTGCTTGAATGTCCCTTATACACATTTTCTGATTAGTGATGGTTGACATGGGTTTTGAAAAACATACGAGCAGACTTAATACCAGGATAACCAAATCTGCTTGTTATTAAAAACAGAAGACCGTAGAAATGGATTGAGCATCTATGGTTAGGGAGTACAGAATATCAGCCACATCTACCAATAATCAAAGCTAAAATACCTATACAAAAAAAAAATATATATATATCATTATCATTCTTTATTGAATAGCAGTGTTGTCTTCCATCATTTTAAACAGATATGTGTTATGACTTACAAAAACAAAAATGCAATTGATGGCGTACTCTTCCCTCTGTCAGGATGGTCAGGTAGAATATATGACCACAGGAGCAACAACCCTCCTCTCCTAAGTTTGCAGTGGCTTCAGAGCAATACACAAAAGACCATGTTGCAGCACTCATAGTAATTCAGTGGTGGTTAAGAGTACCTGCCCACCCTCTCCTCACCACACACAACCACCTCCACGCCTCCTCAAACAGATCCCTTCACTCCACATCCAGTTGAATCCTAGTTTATTTCAGTCGTTGCCGGCAGGGGTCGCTAAGGAGTCGTCACCATGGCTCTATCTGCTCGTTCAGCTGATTCCTTCCTTCTCGGTTGCTATGACACCTGTTCCACTGGCCTCATCTGCACATCTCCGATCTAGAGGCAGACAAGCAGGGTTACATACACAAACAAACTCAACAAACTGCATGAATGTCCTCTATAAAAGAGGTGTTTTAGACTATGCAGGTCAGGACCATTGACAATGTACACTGAGTGCACAAACCATTAGGAACACCTTCCTGATATTGAGTTGCACCCATTTGCCCTAAGAACAGCCTGAATTCATGAGGGCATGAACTTTACAAAGTGTAGAAAGCGTTCCACAGGGATACTGGCCCATGTTGACGTCAATGCTTCCCACAGTTGTGTCAAGTTGTCTGGATGTCCTTTCGGTGGTGGACCATTCTTGATACAGGAAACTGTTTAGCGTGAAACCCAGCATAGTTGCAAATCTTGACACATAAAACCTGTGCTCCTGGCACCTACAACCATACCCCGCTCAAACGGACTTAAATCTTTGTCTTGCCCATTCACCCTCTGAATGGCACATACACAATCCATGTCTCAATTGTCTCAAGGCTTAAAAAGTACTCTTTAACCTGTCTTGTCCCCTTCATCTACACTGGTTGAAGAGGATTTAACAAGTGATTCAATAAGGGATCATAGCTTTCACCTGGATTCACCTGGTCAGTCGGTCATGGAAAGAGCCAAATGGTTTGTACACTCTGTGTATAGTACCATTGGTCTATCTAAGAGCAAGATATAAATAAGTAAGCCAAGTATTGACAGAAGCGACAGACAGAGCACTACATTACCTGGACGTGAGGCGGGGTGCCCAGAACGTATGTGACTGCACTGGCTATGTCTTGTGCTTTCAAACACTGCAGAGGAATAAAATGCTAATTAGTCAAACATTTCTTCATGTATTTGTATTGAGAGAAGAGGTAGGCCCATCCACACTCCTAGTCTAGCTGCCTTACTTTTATACTCTCATACACAGCAGCTGCTTTCTCTGGATCACTGTTGTGGTGCCGGAAGGCAAACTCAGTCTCCACTATTCCAGGGGATATACACTATGGAAGAGGAAGGCACAAACCATGTTCGTTATTGATGTTTATGTACACATACACAGACAGACACTCGTACGCACGCACGGACGGACGAACACACACCACAAGCGTGCATATGTACGTACACACCCACAAAACAATCAAATTACATCTAATAATTGTATAAGACAGTTGTCAGATTCATATGAAAAAGAGAGAATAATAATGCTGCTCTTCTCACCGTGGCTCTGATGTGAGTCTTTGCTTCCCGCAGCTCTTGCCGTAGCCCCTCCGTTAGAGCAGTAACAGCATATTTAGTGGCACAGTAGAAGTGTTCATCTGCACTAGGTACCATTCTATGTCCCCCCATACTATAGCAGTAAGCGAGGGAGGGAGAAAAGGAGAGAAAGTGAGAATGGCATGTATGTGATACATCCTCTATCCTGTATCCCTCGGACTTCTCTTCTGTCTAAAACCAAGAGTAAAATTGTAGGCCCTCTTTACTGTATCTTCTGAGAGAATCTTAAATCATATAAAATGTCAGTTAACAGGCTGAAAAGAAGCTGTAGTCTACCTGTTAATATTGATGATGTGGCCATCGTCCACATTCCGCTCTTTCATTGACTGGTAGGCCTCGCGGGTACAAATTGACAGGGCCAGGACATTCACCTATAGGAGAGGTTCAGTCAAATACTTGCACTTGTATCTGCCTTCACAAACAAAAATATAGTCTGTCTAGGTGTATAAGACTGTAGTTATTGTCCTCCACAGTGTCAATGCCAATGCCCCTTGTGAAATTACACCTCATATCCAAGATGGCGGCGCAGTAGGACGTGTATATCTGTCTTTGTCTTATCCCTTGTAAATACCCAGTCTTTTTTCGTATATATCTTAATCTCACTTCTATCTATGAACTAAATATACTTTCCTCCAACCCGCCTCACCAAATGTGTTACGGATCGGCTATTTCTATTTCTTATAACTGGAAGTTCCACCAGGAGCTAACTAGCTACTAGTCTTTGTTAGCCACGGCTAGCGGTCCTCGCCTTCCCCCCCCCCCGGCATCAGCCAGCCTTAGCTCGGACAACACCTGCCAGTCTGCACAGCGCGATATCAACCCAGAGCATATTGGATTGCTTCTCTCTACCATATCACCGGATTCCTGCCACTCTGGATCTTTACTCCTAGCTAGCTGCTAGCTATCTAGCTACCTGCTAGCTACCTACAAACGAGTGGCTACTGTTAGCTAACGCCTCTGTACCGAAGCAAGCACCAGCTAGCCCCATATACCAACTAATTGTAGGGCTACAATAACCTCCTTCTGCCAATTGGCCTGGACCCTTTATTGTCGACACGGAGCCCCGCCGATCCATCACGACTGGACTGCCGACGTGATCGCCCGATGTGGTCTCAACAGGCTATTCTGTTACGATGTCGCCACAGAACTATGTTCTAGCCCCAGCCCGTTAGTTTTTTATGAATGCTGCGTCCCCTGCTCACCCAGCGTAGTGGTCAATACCGTACAGCACCCGTACTCACCTATTGCTCCTCTTTTGACCCTATGATCACTCGGCTACACTACTGATGCCCCCTGGACTGTTTCAATAACACGGTACCTCATTTTGTTTACATGTTGGCTCCAGCCTCGAACTCAGGTTCTGTATGTATTATGTACTGTACTAGATTATGCCTTGAATCTATTCTACCACACCCAGAAATCTGCTCCTTTTATTCTCTGTCCCCAACACACTAGACGACCAGTTCTTATAGCCTTAAGCAGTACCCTACTCCTCCTCTGTTCTTCTGGTGATGTAGAGGTTAACTCAGGCCCTTTAGCCCCCAGTTCCACTCCTATTCCCAAGGTGCTCTCATTTGTTGACTTCTGTAACTGTAAAAGCTTTGGTTTAATGCATGTTAACATTAGAAGCCTCCTCCCTAAGTTTCCCCCCCCCCACTGCTTTAGCACACTCCGCCAACCCTGATGTCCTAGTCGTGTCTGAATCCTGGCTTAGGAAGGCCACCAAAAATTCTGACATTTCCATCCCCCAACTATAACATTTTGTGCCCAGATAGAACTGGCAAAGGGGGTGGAGTTGCAATCTACTGCAGAGACGGCCTGCAGAGTTCTGTCATGCTATCCAGGTCTGTGCTCATTTACAAAATAGCCTCCAACACTCTACTCAGAAAATTGGATGCAGTCTATCACAGTGCCATCCATCACCAAAGCCCCATATACAACACACCACTGCGACCTGTATGCTCTCGATGGCTGGCCCTCGCTTCCCATTCGTCGCCAAACCCACTGGATCCTGGTCATCTATAAGTCTTTGCTAGGTAACGCCCCGCCTTATCTCAGCTCACTGGTCACCATAGCAGCACCAGTTCTCTGTTGCCAATGTCTGGATAGAATTGCAAAAATCACTGAAGCTGGAGACTCATATCTCCCTCAATAACTTTAAGCATCAGAGCAGCTTACAGATCATTGTACCTGTACATAGCCCATCCAACTACCTCATCCCCATGTTGTTATTATTATTTTTTTTAATACAAATTTGCTCCTTTGCACCCCAGTATCTCTACTTGCACAGTCATCTTCTGCATATCTATCACTCCAGTATTTATTTGCTATATTGTAATTATTTAACCACTATGGCTTATTCATTGCCTTACCTCCCTAATCTTACTTCATTTGCACACACTGAATATAGACTTTTCTATTGTGCTATTGACTGTATGTTTGTTTATTCCATGTGTAACTCTGTTGTTGTTTGTGCTGTACTGCTTTGCTTTATATTGGCCAGGTCGCAGTTGTAAATGAGAACTTGTTCTCAACTGGCCTACCTGGTTAAATAAAGGTGAAAAAATAAAATAAAAATGATCTCAGATAACATACTGTTTGGTTACTGGCTGGTCACACAGGTAGAGATCGTGTCATTGTGTGTCACTGTGTCAAATTGTGTCATCTGAACCTGACCGGTCTCCTCCATCATGTGACTTTGAGAGTGACGCCAACGGTGTAACTAAGGAAATAGTGGGGGGTGGCACGGCAAAACAAGGACAGCACACAGATTACACTGTCTAAAAATATACACAGCGTACACATTCATCTTGGCCGCCATGCCAACAGATGGGACAGGCGTTAGAAATGCTCAGCTCCTCTGTAGGGATGGGACTACATTTTGAGCCGGAGGGCTCAGCCGGAGTGGCTTGAATGGAATGGTCTTGAGTTTGATGAATTAGTGTAAAGAAAAGGCCCAGCATAATAGATGGAGGGAAATAATGCCTGGCTTCTTCTACAAGTGGGCCTCTGTGTAGTAGCACCATACCAGGCAATGGGACGACTCCTTGTGAGGGGGGAGTGTGTGTGTTGGCACTGCTTCTAACAGGCCTACTATGTTTAAGTACCCACACCCTGGAAGTTTGTATGGTTGTGGGTTCGTTAAAACCTTTGTACGATGCATCACACCGACGCATAACACTGTCTTTATTCGCCACAGCAGCATCCTTCCCTCTGCTTATATAATATATGCCATTTAGCAGACGCTTTTATCCAAAGCGACTTACAGTCATGTGTGCATACATTCTACGTATGGGTGGTCCCGGGAATCGAACCCACTAACCTGGCGTTACAAGCGCCATGCTCTACCAACTGAGCTACAGAAGGACCATATATATTAGGACCATATATATTATATCTATCTCCCCTCTGTAAATTGCATATTCCCACTGTAATCAGACTATAGTATAGTTTTATGTTTATCGTTCCAATATTGTATAATCTGTACGATGTCTATGTGAACTTGTCTGTATTCAGTTTGTAAAGTGTCTATCGCTGGCAGAACCTTCTCACTAGGGCAAATTCTTAAAGTATTTAGACCCCTTCACTTTTCCCACATTTTTTAAAAACGTTTCAGCCTTATTCTAAAATTCATTTTTTTAAATCAATCTACACACAACACCCCATAATGACAAAGCAAAAACAAGTTTCTAGAAATGTTTGCTAATGTATACACAAAAAAATATGAAATATCACATTTACATAAATATTTGGTCCCTTTACTCAGTACTTTGTTGAAGCACCTTTGGCAGCGATTACATCCTCGAGTCTTTTGTGCATGACGCTACAAGCTTGGCACACCAGTATTTGGGGAATTTCTCCAATTCTTCTCTGCAGATTCTCTCAAGCTCTGTCAGGTTGGATGGGGAGCGTCACTGCAGATATTTTCAGGTCTCTCCAGAGATGTTCGATCGGGTTCAAGTCCAGGCTCTGGCTGGGCCACAAGGATATTCAGACACTTGTCCTGAAGCCACTCCTGCATTCTCTTGGCTGTGTGCTTAGGGTTGTTGTCCTGTTGGAAGGTGAGCCTTCGCACAAGCCTGAGGTCCTGAGTGCTATGGAACAGGTTTTCATCAAGGATCTCTGTACTTTGCTCCATTCATCTTTCCCTCGATCCTGACTAGTCTCCCAGTCCCTGCCGCTGAAAAACACCCACAGCATGATGCTACCACCACGATTTACCGTATGGATGGTGCCAGGTTTCCCCCAGAAGTGACGCTTGGCATTCAGGCCAGAGTTCAATCTTGGTTTCATCAGACCAGAGAATCTTGTTTCTCTTGGTCAGAGTCCTTTAGGTGCCTTTTGTCAAACTCCAAGCGGACTTTCATGTGCCTTTTACTGAGGAGTGGCTTCCGTCTGGCCACTCAACCTTAAAGGCCTGATTGGTGGAGTGCTGCAAAGATGGTTGTCCTTCTGGAAGGTTCTCCCATCTCCACAGAGGAACTCTGGAGCTCTGTCAGAGTGACCATCGGGTTCTTGGTCACCTCCCTGACCAAGGCCCTTCTCCCCTGATTACTCTGTTTGGCTGGGCGGCCAGCTCTAAAAATAATCTTGGTGGTTCCAAACTTCTTCCATTTAAGAATGATGGAGTTTTTGGGGACCTTCACTGTGTTTTTGGGGACCTTCACTGCTGCATAAATGTTTTAGTACCCGTCCCCAGATCTGTGCCTCGACAATTTTTATTTAACTTTATTTAACTAGGCAAGTCTTATTTTCAATGACGGCCTAGAAACAGTGGTTTAACTGCCTTGGGGTAGAACGACAGATTTGTACCATGTCAGCTCGGGGATTTGAACTTGCAACCTTTCGGTTACTAGCCCAATGCTCTAACCACTAGGCTACCCTGCCGCCCCAATCCTGTCTAGGAGCTCAACGGACAATTCCATCAACCTCATGGCTTGGTTTTTGCTGTGGTACCTTATATAGACAGGTGTGCCTTTCCAAATCATGTCCAGTCAATTGAATTTACCACAGGTGGACACCAATCATATTGTAGACGCATCTCAAGGATGTTTTTTTATTTGGAATAAATTTGCTAAAATGTCTAAACCTGTTTTTGCGTTGTCATTATGGGGTATTGTGTGTAGATTGAAGAGGACTCTTTTTTATTTATTTTTTATCAATTTTAGAACACGGCTGTAAAATGTGAAAAAAGTGAATGGGTCTGAATACTTTCCAAATGCACTGTACTTGTAAATAAAGATTATTCTGATTCTACTCTACAACCAAATGTTTTTCACATTATTCTCTATTTAGCTATGTTTGCTACACTTAAGTACAGCAGTTCAGTTGTTGAATAACAACTGTATGACAGCCCAGCACACAGTTACAGTAGTTACTATGTTGTTACAGTTGTTGTTGATTGGAAAGACATGGTACATAGGCTGTGTGTGTGTATGTGTGTGTGAGAACCTATGTACATTGTGTGTGTGTGCGTTGTCCACTCACATCGATCATGTTCCTCCAGCCTTCGGTCTTGCCACTGAGCAGGGGTTCGTTGTGGGCTAGGCCTGCATTGTTGATACACACATCCACCCCCTGATGCAGTGTCTTGATGGCAGAGAACATGGACAGGATGTCCTCCTCACAGGACAGGTCACACTTATAGGGGATCAGCGTGCCGCTGTAGCCCGCGCTCTGGCACTCGGCTGCCAGCTTCTACAAACGTCACACAAATAGGGATAAGACTTTGATCACAAATCAGGTAAACACGTGATGTGAGAATTTAAGAAACTCCAGACTATAACATGTGTTGGACTTTCTAGATTGACAATTTCTGAAATTCAAATGATTAGTAATAGGCCTAATACATTTGATCTGCCACACTGATTTGAGCTGTAATAAGGGAGACACGGGAAAACACCAAACAAATTAGCGCCCTACTCATTCACCCATACTCTGGGCCGAAAGGAACCACAACCATACAATCAATCCCGGTATATTCCATAAAAGGAAGATAGCCAGGGAAAACCCAGGCTAGTCAGCAGCAGCACTCCTATTACAGATTCTCTAGTCTTGTCTGAAGTTTATCAACAAAGAACACTAATTTTTCGATTATAGAAACACCTGCAATCTTGTTGTTAAGAAATGATTGGTACTCTACCAGTTTCATTTAGGGACACATCTCTGTTTAGACTCAGTGTCTGGCTAAAGGAAATAAGCAATATGTTAATGACCCTTATTAACCATGATGACCCTTATAAAACTAAAGTGACCCTTGACCCTTACTCCTCCACTAAACATGGAGCTATAGAGAGCCACAGTCCCTGTCTCCCTGGCCTGCTCCAGGCCCAACCAGCACAATCAGGTCAGCCTCCCTCAATGCAGGCTTCTAGGATGGAGGGTCTGTCTGTCTGATGCGATTGGACATAGATCCCCCTATCGGGCACAGAACCACCCATCACATGATGTCCCTGTCTGGACTGCTCTCAGTACAGAATGATAGGGGAGGATTGAGGGAAGAGTGTGTGTGTGTCTAGGGAGCGGGGGGGGCAGTAGTGGCAGGCAGGGATGATGCCAAGGACTGCATGGCATTCTCAGCCTCTTCCTCTCTCTCTTTTTGAGCCAAAGTGCTGTGACATTTGGGACGAGAGCACTCAGTCTCATGAGGACAGGGCATGGATGGAGTGACGTGGGGACACACATGTACACACACTAATATTCTATATAGCCTGGAGCAGGGATCATCAACTAGATTCAGTCGCGGGCTGATTTTTTTCTTGCGTGGATGGTCAGGGGACCGGAATATAATTACAAATAATGACAAATGCAAATTGACTGCACGAAGCACAGACAGATATATTTGACTAAAACATAATCATTTCAAACCTTGCTTACATTTGTATACGATCACATATACAGTATCTCTTATGCATGGGAATACCTTGGAACAGATTAAAAAATTTAAAACCACCTGGGGCTGATTTTCTGGTGTTTTTACAGTCTTATGTCCAACAATAAATGATTAAAATATTATATATTTTTTGCTCCGAAAACCTGGGTGGGGGAAATAAAAATGACCCGCAGGCCAAATTCGGCCCATGGGCCGCTAGTTGGGGAACTCTGGCCTAGAGAGCCCAAGACTGGGAAGCAGTGATTTAACTAGGATTATATACAGATAAGGCATTATCTCCACACAGAATCCAGGATTTAAAAAGGTTTTTGTAAGCTTTGAATAGAACATTGAATAATTTCTCTAGTTTTACAAAGACATGTCACACCAGAGTTCACAAATAGGGTCATATGAGGGTGCAGTGTATCCCCTAGGATTTTTACAGTAGCGGTGGCAAAGTTAAAGGGGGTGCACACCATGTTTCATTTGACTTTATATACGACTGTGAGAAGTTCACTTCTGGTGACTTTTTAAAAAGCACATTCTACTCCAAAATTAATTAAATTTGTATTATGTTGACACCATCTGAAATATAATTTCCCTTGAAATAGCATTATAACCTGTATCTCAACTGACGCTGAATAGCAGCTTTAAATAAATAGGCTGAAGCATGGATTTGTCCATCTGGATTTAACTCACTGGAAAACCCCAAAAGACTTACAATATATATTTGTAGCATTTGATGCAACTTGTCACTCCAGTGTGGTAAGCACTGCTTGCCTATATAGCAACCCACAATGCTCTGGTTTCCTCATTCTTCGTCTCTTCACAAGTCTATTTGGTTACTAGCACATTAAGCAGTTTTCAGAAAACTACCTCTCAACTGAACTGCTCCTTTTCAACGTGGGTTACCACTCCACCACGGAGCGTTGAGTGGCTTCCTTTCTATTTTCAGGGATTCGGCTTCACTTTACCGAGTGAAGTTACCTCAGTTAGCAGCAGTTTTCTGTTGTCGGATAGATAAGAGTATAGTTGGTATCTGGCCTACACACAATTAGTGCTGTTACTTACTTCTACTCATAGTCTCCAGCTCTCCATCGGTTCCCACTGTTCGGAGTTGGCTAGCTGAACTGTCGAATGTCTTAGCTGGCTAGCAACCTCGGAGCTAAACCCCTATTCGGTTTGTCGGGAATAACACAAGCGGTGCTGTTTCTTCACCCCATCATTGAAGCAATATCCATTTTAGATTCCCCTGTAAAAGTTCAAATTAGCCATGCGTTTCTACCTCAAGTTAATTGGTTTAGACACCAAGTCAGCAATTGTTATTTCACATGCTCACTTGGCTAGCTAGTCACTCAGGTAATGATAGCGAGCTAATTAGCTAACATCCCTGTACGCACTACTTTCACAAAACGTGTCATGGGGAGAAGAGAAAAAAGTATGTTTCAAAGCTAATTTCCTGCAATTCTACACATTTTGCCATGGCTTTTGCCGTGTTCTTATGCGATCTCAGTGACTCAAACATAACAAAATCAATGGTGGTTGGCCACAGACTGTCTAGTTTTTATTTTGGGGATTGTTAGTTCTCAAAGATGATCTTATTGAAAAATACCAGTGGTGTAAAGTACTTAAGTAAAAATACTAAAGTACTACATAAGTTGTTTTTTGGGGTATCTGTAGTTTATTTATATTTTTGACTACTTTTACTTTACTACATTCCTAAAGAAAATGTACTTTTTACTCCATACATTTTCTCTGACACCCAAAAGTACTACATTTTTAATGCTTAGCAGGACAGAAACATGGTGCAATTCGAACACTAATCAAGAGAAAATCCCTGGTCATTGCTAATACCTCTTATCTAGCAGAACTCACAAAACACAAATGCTTCATTTGTAAATGATGTCTTAGTGTTGGAGCATGCTCCTGGCTATCCGCAAATAAAAAATAAAATTGTGCTATCCGGTTGGCTTGATATAAGGAAATTGAAAGGATTTATACTATTAGTTCGATACTTAAGTATACTTTAGCACTTGCATTTACTTTTGATACTTAAGTATATTTTAAACCAAATACTTTTAGACATTTACTCAAGTATTGTTTTACTGGGTGACTTTCACTTGAGTCATTTTCTATCAAGGTATCTTTACTTAAGTATGACAATTGGATACTTTTTCCACCATTAAAAAATACATATTTTCTATCTGGTTTTAGTCGTTTAAGTTTACACTGAAAACTAGGGGTGTAACCCTACAGGTATTCGCGGGGACCTCGGTTCAGTCCCCACTGTGAACCCGAATGAATACAGAAAACAAATATTGAACAAAAATAAAAACACTAGGCCTATAGGCTATACCTGTGCCTTGAGGAAATATGAGCAAACTTTTTTTCAGGCTATTCCGTTAAACAATTAGACTAATCGAACGTTGTAATCAAAATGCAAATCTTAATTGGTGTACTTCAAGCTGTCCTTTTGTGCGGCGCAGCCGTTAACGATTTCTCTACGGTGGTGGGGGAACATGTATAGTTTCCAGTAGATTACAACGGCAATGGACAGAGAAAGTATGTGGACACTTGACACTGCTCAACAAGAATAGCCTATGCAGCTGCCAACACATTTACACTGACGTCACCCCAATATTCCTACTACCGGAGCAAGAGAGAAACACACACACAAAAAAATCTCCCCTCTGCATTCAAGCAGCCCTTCACAGCTGATCCTGACCCGGCCAAAGAAATTACAAGAGCGATAGGTATGTTTATAGCCGTGGATATGCGCCCATTCTCAATGGTTTAGAATAATAGGGGTTTCAGCACCTGGTGAAAGTGCTTGAGCCACATTACGAATTTCGCCTGCTAGCACCCATTTCAGCAAACAGGTAGTACCCGCTCTATATAAGCAAACTAAAGCCTAAGTAGTCAATGAATTGGCCAATGCACCCTGTGTTGAGCTTACCACAGATGGATGGACCTCCAGGGCTACAGATAGCTACTTAACAGTGACAGCCTTGCAAACGAGAAATACCGTGCTGCAGACATGCCCCCTTTTATGAGTCACAAGTGCACATATTTTTCTCAAAATAAGAAAACCTTATAGCATAGGCCTAAATAATGTCTGAACCATGTTTACATATTGATTTCACATGCATATTGCACTTTATTTTAGTCTTCTTCTAGAGTAAACATGTGTTTTCATTTAACAAAATGTGTGGGAAATTTCTGATTGTGCTCTCATCAGGTATTATATGGAATCAGTTTATACACTATATTTTCTTAAAGGTGCGATATGCAAATTTCCAACCAGCCATTTCCTGGTTGCATTTCAGTTTGTGACAAAACAAGCAGTGTAGAGAATCATTGTACCATCTAAACCACTGAAATATTTTCAATAACCCAAAATATTGTATTTTCAGCTGGTTTACAAAAAACTGAAAGTTAACGATGCAAAAATTAAACTTTAAAAAAGCAAAGAATAGAAATAAACTCAGCAAAAAAAGAAACATCCCTTTTTCAGGACCCTGTCTTTCAAAGATAATTCGTAAAAATCCACAGATCTTCATTGTAAAGGGTTTAAACACTGTTTCCCATGCTTGTTCAATGAACCATAAACAATTAATGAACATGCACCTGGGAATAGTCGTTAAGACACTAACAGCAATTAAGGTCAGTCACAGTTATGAAAACTTAGGACAAGAGGCTTTTCTACTGACTCTGAAAAACACCAAAAGAAAGATGCCCAGGGTCCCTGCTCATCTGCGTGAACGTGCCTTAGGCATAATGCAAGGCGGCATGAGGATTGCAGATGTGGCCAGGGCAATAAATTGCCATGTCATACTATGAGACACCTAAGACAGTGCTATACAGGGAGACAGGATGGACAGCTGATCGTTCTTGCAGTGGCAGGCCACGTGTAACAACACCTGCACAGGATCGGTACATCCAAACATCACACATGCGGGACAGGTACAGGATAGCAACAACAACTGCCCGGGAACACCAGGAACGCACAATCCCACCATCAGTGCTCAGACTGTCCGCAATAAGCTGGTCTGAGTGCTTGTAGGCCTGCTGTAAAGGCAGGTCCTCACCAGACATCACCGGCAACAACGTCGCCTATGGGCACAAACCCACCGTCGCTGGACCAGACAGGACTGGCAAAAAGTGCTCTTCACTGACGAGTCACGTTTTTTTCTCACCAGGGGTGATGGTCGGATTTGCGTTTATCATCGAATGAATGAGCATTACACCGAGACCTGTACTCTGGAGCGGGATCGATTTGGAGGTGGAGGTTCTGTCATGGTCTGGGGAGGTGTGTCACAGCATCATCGGACTGAGCTTGTTGTCATTGCAGGCAATCTCAATGCTGTGCCTTACAGGGAAGACATCCTCCTCCCTCATGTGGTACCCTTCCTGCAGGCTCACCCTGACATGACCCTCCAACATGACAATAACACCAGACATACTGCTCGTTCTGTGCGTGATATCCTGCAAGACATGAATGTCAGGGTTCTGCCATGGCCAGCAAAGAGCCCGGATTTCAATTCCATTGAGCACGTCTGGTACCTGTTGGATCAGAGGGTGAGGGCTCGGGCCATTCCCCCCAGGAATGGCCGGGAACTTGCAGGTTCCTTGGTGGAAGAGTGGGGTAACATATCACAGCAAGAACGGGCAAATCTGGAGCAGTCCATGAGGAGATGCACTGCAGTATTTAATGCAGCTGCTGGTCACACCAGAAACTGACTGTTACTTTTGATGTTGACCCCCCTTTGTTCAGGGACACATTATTCCATTTCTGTTCGTCACATGTCTGTGGAACTTGTTCAGTTTATGTCGGTTGTTGAATCTTGTTATGTTCATACAAATATTTACACATGTTAAGTTTGCTGAAAATAAACTCAGTTGACAGTGAGAGGTGTCTTTTTTTGCAGAGTTTACTACACAGATCTATCGCTTCTTAGATCCTTCATTTTCATTGAAAGTAAGTCGAACACATTTCTACACTGAACAAAAACAAATACAACAATTTCACATATTTTACTGAGTTACAGTTCATGTAAGGAAATCAGTCAATTAAAATAAATAAATTAGGCCCTAATCTATGGATTTCACATGACTGGGAATACAGATATGCATCGGTTAGTCACATATACCTTAAAAAAAAAAAAAAAAAAAAAAGTAGGGGCTTGAATTAGAAAACCAGTCAGTATCTGGTGTGACCAGCATTCGGCTCATGTAGCGCGACATCTCCTTCATATAGAGTTCATCAGGCTGTTGATTGTGGCCTGTGGAATGTTGTCTCACGTCTTTTCAATGACTGAGCAAAGTTGATTGATACTGGCAAGAACTGGAACACGCTGTTGTACACGTTGATCCAGAGCATCCCAAACATGCTCAAAATTGTTGACATGTCTGGTGAGTATGCAAGCCATGGAAGAACTGGGACATATGCAGCTTCCAGGAATAATGTACAGATCCTTGCGACATGGGGCCATGCATTATCATGCTGAAACATGAGGTGAAGGTGGTGGTTAAATGGCACGACAACGGGCCTCAGGATCTCATCCCGGTATCTCTGTGCATTCAAATTGCAATCGATAAAATGCAATTGTGTTCATTGTCAGTAGTTTATGCCTGCACATACCATAACCCCACTGCCACCATGGGGCACTCTGTTCACAACGTTGACATCAGCAAACCACTCGCCCACACAATACCATCTGCCCGGTATAGTTGAAATCGGGATTCATCAGTGAAGAGTACACTTCTCCAGCGTGCCAGTGGCCATCAAAGGTGAGCATTTGCTCACTGAAGTCAGTTACAATGTCGAACTGATCAAGACCCTGGTGAGGACGACGATCACGCAGATGAGCTTCCCCGAGACAGTTTCTGACAGTTTGTGCAGAAATTCTTTGGTTTTATAAAGGAACAATTTCATCAGCTGTCTGGGTGGCTGGTCTCAGACGATACCGTAGGTAAAGAAGCCGGTTGTGGAGGTCCTAGGTTGGTGTGGTTACCCGTGGTCTGCGTTTGAGGCCGTTTGGACGTACTGCCATATTCTCTAAAACAACATTTGAGGTGGCTTATGATGGAGAAATGAACATTCAATTATCTGGCAACGGTTCTGGTGGACATTCCTGCAGTCAGCATGCCAATTGCACACTCCCTCAAACTTGAGACATTTGTGGCATTGTGTTGTGTGACAAAACTGCACATTTTATAGTAGCCTTTTATTGTCCCCGGCACAAGATGCACCTGTGTAATGATCATGCTATTTAATCAGCTTATTGATATGCCACAAATGTCAAGTGGATGGATTATCTTGGCAAAGGATACATTTGTGCACAACATTTGAGAGAAATAAGCTGTGCGTGTGGTACATTTCTGGGATTTTTTTTATTTCAGCTCATGAAACATACATGTTGCATTTATATTTTTGTGAATTTGGTTGGATTGCCCAGAAAGTGATATATTGCATCTTTAAAAAAAACAAAAACATTTTCTTTAGTAACTGTTGGCATTTACATTTTCCCGCTGTGCCAAAGCCAAAAAAATGACCCCAAAACCGCAATACGTACCACGGTTTGGTGAACCGTTACACCCCTACAGAAAACGATTTGCCATACCAATTACATTTATAAAAAAATATGAAATCATATTTTTTTGTAGTGCCAGCAACGATTGAAACGCTGCTGCTAAATTAATATGTGGGAAACACTGGGGTGAACTGAATTCCAATTCAATGGCACAAATACAAACAATAAAATAAATCGGGAATCATAGCCTCAGCATCCTAACAGGGGCTCCCCTCTTTACCCTGCCCTGATCCCCCACCCCTAAGACGTTTTTTTGTGTGTGTACCTGGGCTGCCTGGCATGGACACCAACTCTTACGGAGGGAGAAGCACAGTGGGCGAGGGTAGTGTGGATGAGGAAGAGGATGAGGGATGATTGCCAAAAGGAGCAGTGAACTGAAGCACAGCCTTGGCCAGTAGAAAAGAGGGGATGATGTGAATGAGCAGAGCAGTGGTAGACGAGATGGGATCAGGGGCTAGGGACAGGAAGTCTCACACAGTGTGTAGTGTGTGTGCGTGCATGCAGGCACTGCTGCAGCACAGGGGCATTCTGTGCTAAGGATGCAATGCGACACACAATGCGACAAACAAGTATGCACACCATTGTCCCTTCACACACACATCCATCCATGATAATCTCCACACAATATAGAAAATCAGGAGTAATGGACAAGTCAATTTGAATGATACTATGCAGATATAAAAATATAAATTAAATTCCTGATTTACCTGAGGTCATGATAGGACATCTGTAAACCAATGATGCAAATGTCTGTCTGTGACTGTGTCACTCAACACAAACCCTCTCAGTGCAGTGAGCCAGCAGTAAACTGTGGGCATAATCATTCACAGTGATTTGTGTCTGCCTTCCCCCTGGGCAGGTGAGCAGAACAACTCAATCCCTTCATGACACAGATACACAAAATTACATAATCAACACCATCTCCCTCTAGGGGGCCACATCTATTCTCCTAACAATTTGGATATAGCAGGCTGATCATTAATTTTCAGGGCAGTGTGTGGGTTGTTTATTCTATTCTTGAGGGGATCTAAATAAAAAATAAAAAAAATGGCCAAAGTCCCCACAAGGATAGTAATAGAAGAATAATTCTTCCTCGTGGGGACATTTCCCACACCCCATGAGGACAAAGGCTGTTTTTAGCTTTGGGGTTGGGTTAGAGTTAAAATTAGGGTACAGTAAGGGTTTAGGCGTTAGGTTTAGGGCTTATGTGTTAAGGAAAAAAGTGGAAATTAATTTTAGTTCCACACGAGGATAGAAGAACAAAACGTCTGTGTGTGTGTGATTATGACTTCACCTCCATGCACTCACGGACATGATATTAAAAAAGTAGGAGGGAAGAACATTATCCTAGTTATGCTTCAGTGTTGTAGATACAGGCTGCATTGCTTAAAACACTAAATGGGGCAAATAGATATAAATAAATATAATATATATAAAAACACTAAATGGGGCAAATGGAGTAGGACTACAGGTCAGTTTCATAAAGCACGCACACACACTACACAAACACTAGGGTTGTCAAGATAACAGAATTTTGACTACAATATAGACACCAGGTTTAGTATCACAATACTCAATACCATCACGATACTCAATACTAAAACGATACCACATCAAAAAAAGAAGGCGTATTAGCCAAAGTCACAGAATGGCACTTGATCTTTTGAGTTGAATAACATTATTATTATTATTTTTTTAAATATGTATCCATTAATGAATCAATAATACAATCAAATTACATAACGGCAATCATTCATTTGAATGGTATATCTCTAATGTATTGATGAACTGGGTAAATGAAGATGTAGCCTAGGCCTATTCACAGTAAAGGTGAATGCATATTTAAAAGGAGTGTGAATGCATTAAGTTATTGAGCTGGTTTTGCCTGATTTAATGGGTTTCCCTTCAATTTGGGACTTATTTTGTTGTACTGATCAACAACAATTACATAGTAGAAGCAATCTCGTCTTTCTAAGACCCATGACATCATTCTCACACACACAGTTTGATGCTTGAGCAAAGATGATCTTGACTGAATGTATAACTTAATAACAATCAATTTTGAAATCAGCAATATTTTTTTTTTACGTTATGGTTTGCATATTATCAAACAAGGTACTAGAATAGTGAACTGAAAGTTAGCCTACAAAGCTGTGGTAAAGTGTTCTAGTGGTAAAGTGTTCTAGCCTGTAAATGGACATTGTTTTGCGAATAGTTTCAACATTTCTACATTCTGTCTTGCATGATTCAAGTGTGTTAACTTCTGTGCAGCATAAATGGTGATGCAGCTCAGATTCCCTGTGAGTGCAGTGGTTCCTCGGGACAGGCTAAAGCTAGCGACGAGTAAGTGGAGAAGGCACGGTGCTTTCGCGCTATAAGGGGACATCGGCTGTGCTGATAGACAGACTGATCCTCTCAAACAGTAGATGACATAACACATTTGACAGAAGTACCAAAAGTAACAAAAATTACAGTAACATTGAGAGATTACTGCTTTTATTAAAATATCACGGTTTTCGATTTTGATATATATTTTTTGATATTAAATGCATTATGAATAACAACAGTAAAATTATTTTAGAGCTTTTAAATGGAAATTCCAAAGCCTAAAACAGTGAACATTAAATTGCCAAAATATCTAAAATATTCCATTGTCTCTGTTAGGTCAACATTGGTTAGACATCAATAGAAAATGTTGATATTACTATGAAATAATACAATATTTCAGTTGTGTATATTACTTTGTTTTTATTTGATGAATATAATTTTTAATTCCTTAAATTAATCATCTCTGCTCAGGCAGTAGCTGCCAAACAACATGATCTCTGTGTTAACCATACTGTAGGCTACGGACTTGAGTCTTTCTATTTTGATAGGCTAGACTGCTAAGCATGCTGCAGAGCTGTCTGACAAAATCATTTGACTAGTTCTTCAAAAGAAAATAAGGCACACTTTCAAGAACTGTCTCTATCCTTCTCTCTCATCATTGTGTTATGTACATTTCTCTATGTGGTCTGTGTGTATATGTGGTCTGTGTGTATCTAACCTAACATAGCAGGCGTAAATGTGTATCCATCTCTGTCCAAATCGGGGAAAAAAACAGGTGCAATTGATTATGGTCATAGTAGTTAATTACCACGTTTCTGCACTGAACTAGGTGAAATATTCTCTTAAAAATTAAAAACGGCAACTCCCTTCAGACCAGCGTCCCATATAGTTGACTTAATTTCTCTAGTGAATGATTTCGCTCTAGCGAAACGATGCGTTGTGCTCACCAAAAATAAAAAATAAATGGAATTCAAGTAATTTAATTATTAAATAACCCCCAAAATGTAAAAGAAATGCTGGTTAATCAGCACTAAGTACCAAACCGTTTTTCATGTTCTAGTATTGAAAAAGTATACCATGCAACACACACACACAAAATAGGGCCATAAGCAAACAAGAAATTGCACATCCAGAGGCAGTATTTTGTCATGGCCTTGATTTTAATGCAGGGAAAATGAAATCCGTTTTGCCATCATGTCATCTGCGCAACTAGAGGTGACAAAACACACACAGAAACACATACAAGGCCTTCCCTCACCCTTAGCAAATCAGACCATAACTCTATCCTCCTGCTTACAAACTAGAGGTTGACCGATTAATCGGAATGGCCGATTAGGGCCGATTTCAAGTTTTCATAACAATCGGAAATCTGTATTTTTGCCTATTCTTTTTTTTTACACCTTTATTTAACTAGGCAAGTCAGTTAAGAACACATTCTTATTTTCAATGATGGCCTAGGAACGGGACCTTGTCAGCTCGGGGGATCCAATCTTGCAACCTTACAGTTAACTAGTCCAACGCTCTAACCACCTGATTACATTGCACTCCACGAGGAGCCTGCCTGTTACGCGAATGCAGAAAGCCAAGGTAAGTTGCTAGCTAGCATTAAACGTATCTTATAAAAAACAATCAATCAATCAACGACTGTCGTTGCTCCAATGTGTACTTAACCATAAACACCAACGCAGTTCTTAAAATCAATACACAAGAATATATTTTTAAACCTGCATATTTAGCTAAAATAAATCCAGGTTAGCAGGCAATATTAACCAGGTGAAATTGTGTCACCTCTTGCGTTCATTGCACGCAGAGTCAGGGTATATGCAACAGTTTGGCTCTTTGCGAACTAATTTGACAGAATTTTACGTAATTATGACATAACATTAAAGGTTGTGCAATGTAACAAGAATATTTAGAATTTAGACTGATGGATGCCACCTGTTAGTTAAAATACGGAACGGAATAAACGTTTTGTTTTTGAGGTGATAGTTTCCGGATCTGACCTAAGGCTCGTATTTCTGTGTGTTTATTATAGTTAATTCTATGATTTGATATTTGATAGAGCAGTCTGACTGAGGGGTGGTAGGCAGCAGCAGGCTCGTAATAGTCAAATGTATATGGTTTAGAGAGAAATAGTTGACGCGTTATAATTCCTGTAATAACTTGCGGCTGGACTTGAAAGGGGTTCCTTCGTCATTTTACCGTTCATGTCTTCCATAGAGAATGTCTTGATCTACTTCAAATAAGGTCTGTGTTTCGTGCAGGCTTAAACCGCCTCGGCGTTTTGATACCCGTGTAAATCTCACTAGGATAAGGTAACGTTTGTCAACATATTTTCATAAATTCACTCTACAAAAAAAATTATTTGCTTATATTTAGCCAATATTGATCAGAGTTACCTTGTCCTATGGATATCTACGCAGTTATAAATTTGGCAAGGTGGTGTAAGCCTACACGAAACACAGACCTTATTTTAAGTGAATCTAAAAATATCCAATGGGATAAATGAATGAAGGAACCGCTTTTCAGATTTGTCATGGCAATTATGACTCGCACTTTTGGTAGTCAATTCTTACCATGCCCATTATTAAAATAGGATTTCCTGCATATAGAAATTACAGTTTTTGTTTTCAACATTCATCACAGGTAACTTACTCTATTTTTATTCAAACAGTTGAGAGTATTTGTCTCCTAAGCAGATTCTTCAGTATCATTGTCACTTCAGAGCTGTGTATGTGTTTTACAGATGGCAGAGAAAAGCAGAGCACCAGTGTGGGACTATTAGATGGAATTGGCACCAGGGAAAGCAAGTTGTCTTATTTGTGATAAAGATGTAAGCATGGGGTCAGTAACGGCTAAATAAAAAAATATCACCAACCTGTGGAATCACCTTAAGAACACCCATCCAAAAGCCCATATGTATTATATTAAGTTAAAATAAGTGTTAATTGTTCATTCAGTATTGTTGCAATTGTCATTATTACAAAAATGTGTGTGTGTGTATATAATTTTAAAAAAGTTAAAAAAAAAAAAAATTGGCCAATTAATCGGTATCTGCTTTTTTTGGTCCTCCAATAATCGGTATCGGTGTTAAAATCATAATCGGTCGACCTCTATTACAAACAAAAACTCACAGGAAGTACCAGTGACGCTCAATACAGAAGTGGTCTGATGAAGTGGATGCTAAACTAAATGAATGTTTAGCTAAAACAGACTGGAATATGTTCATGGATTCATCCGATAACATTGACAAGTTTACCACATCAGTCACCGGCATCATTAATAAGTGCATCGATGACGTCTTCCCCACAGTGACCGTACGTACATACCCCAACTAGAAGCCATTGACTACAGTCAACATCCGCACTGAGCCAAAGGCTAGAGCTGCCACTTTCAAAGAGGGGGACACTTAAGAAAGAAGAAATAAGAAATAAGAAATCCCGATATGACCTCAGACGAGCCATCAAACAAGTGTGGTGCCAGACTTCCAGTGTCGCAATTTAGGAAATGGCTGCCTAGTTTTTCATACAGCACATCGGTTGGGTATTTCCCCCCCTAAATTCAAGTATTTACTCTGAGCATTATAACAAGACAGCAGAAAATATAATCGTAGACGAAACAGAGATGGCTAATGCTAGCTCAAATAAGCTAGCAGCAGCAAAATAACCCTCATTTTGTGAGGTGATAAACAAGGAATTGCACGAGGCGCTCACAGGCTTACGAGAGGAACTTTGAAAAGATGTACGAAAATAGTTCAAGAAGGACATTAACCAGAAACTTGATGAAAACAAAGAAGAAATTCACAGCATATCTACAAAAATGGAGGATGCAGAACAGCGCATTGGGGAAACGGACACATGGAACACTGCAGTCAAGGAAATAGTTCAACAGTCTTTGAAAAGCCATCACACACTACAGGCAAAAGTGACAGAACTCGAAGACTATATTACGTGGCAGATTGCGCAGAAAAAGACTATGCCCAAATACGTGGAGGGTCTATTCAAAGAAATACTTGAAGACGACACTGACCTGAGAATTGAGAGAGCACACTGAGCTCTGGCCTCGAAACCCCCTAAACACCCCACCACGATCCATAGCAGTATGGTTCCTAAAATTCCCAGTCAAAGAGAAAGTCTTACGTGCAGCCTGGAAAAAGCCTGTTAACTTTCAAGGCCAACGAGTGTTCTTTGATCATGACTACGCAGGAGAGATACTAAAAAGAAAGAAAGAATACACCACCATCAAGAAACCACTTAAAGAGAAAGGTATTCGCTTCCAAACACCATTCCTGGCAAAAATGGGTATTTCTGGATAGTGGCCTGGTTACATACGAGCATGCAGACGAAGCTGCTGAGGACCTGAAGTCGAGGGGCAATCCAATGGAATATACCGCCAGGAGAAAGGCGTCTTCACCAGCAGAAAGACTCCAGCAGGCCCTCCCGTGGACCGTTGTCGGTGAGCAGAGTCACGGAAAGAGGGAAATCACCTCTGCGAAAGGACTTTCACATCCGAGAGAGACTCAGGCATTTTCAACGAGAAGATGGAAGACACTGAATCGGATTTATCAGACTTAGTTACCATGTGCTGTTTAGACATATTGGGTTGTTACGTTTGACATTGAAATGGGTAAAATGTCTCCCCTACATTCCCCCAGTGCTGAGCAAGGGCGAGTAGCCAAAAGTATGTGTTATTTATGGACACGTTAATAACATATCTATTAGCTAATGATTAATGACACATTGACAACGTGGTGACAGAAGGGTAAACTGGATAACAAGGAAGTTACATCATTTAATGTATACGTGCCCCCGGGGAGTGAAATGGTCTTCTACAGGAATGTGTTTGATTTAATTGCCTCAGAAACCTGTGGCCCTCTTTATCTATGGAGGGGATTTTAACATGATTTTAAACTCAAAATTGGACATCACAAATCAAAATAGGAAAATGAGTCTAGTTGTTAAAAAGATCAATAGGATACTGCAGGATTTAGGACTGCTTGATGTATGGCGTGACATCCACATGACATATAGGGAATATACTTTTTACTCAGCCCGCCACACTGAATACTCAAGGATAGACTACTTTTTCATGTACAATGCAGATAGACACAGGCTTAAGGATTGTAGGATTGGGCAGATAAATTTATCAGATCCTAATGGAGTTTACCTTACTCTACACCTTAATAGTAAACCAATAAATACTCTATGGAGGATTAATACAAGCATGCGGAATGATCCTGCATTCAAGAAATCAATAAAGACCGAATTGAACGTCTATCTGGAGAATAATGATAACGGGGAAGTATCTCCTGCTACATTGTGGGATGCAGCTAAGGCGGTTATTAGAGGAAAGATCATAGCCACATCATCTCTTAAGAAAAGCACAGAAACTGCTGAAATTACAGGAAACATTAAGAAACTTAGAACGATCTGATAGTCATTACAAAGACCCTCAAAGACCCACGAGAGATTCAAAAGGTAAAGCAGGAAATTGACCAGATTTATGTTGGAGAAAAAGCTCAGGTTCCTGAAACAACGATGTTAAGAAGCAGACTCAAAGGCAAAAACAATTACTTGCATGGAGACTCATTAAACAACAAGTGCAGAATAACATTTTCTAAATAAAAGACTCCAAAACAAAGACGATTACATGCAAATTGGATGAAATACAGAATGCATTTGAATAATAGTACACATCTGTACAAACAACCAGAGGAGGCAGATGCACAGACAATAGGGAATGTTTGGAACTCACTTGATCTCCCCTCAATTGGGACAGAGCAAAATTATAGACTTACTTCAGAAATGACTACTGAAGAAATCAATAATGCAATATCTAATCTAAAAGTAAACAAGTCTCCAGGCACTGATGGCTTCCCTTCAGACTGGTTCAAAGCCTTCAGAGAACAACTAACAACTCTACTTAAAGCCTGTTTTAACTGGACTCTGTGGAAGGGGGGACTTCCACCATTGTGGAGATATATCATATCTGTAATCCCAAAAGAGGGTAAAGATAAGAAGGAATGCAGTTCCTATAGACCTATTGCAATTCTTAACACGGATTATAAACTATATGTGTCAATAATAGCCAAAAGAATGGAAGACATAACCCTAGAATTGATTGACGGGGATCAAACTGGTTTCATACGAAATAGGCAGACACAGGACAACATAAGGAGAACACTACATGTAATGGACCACAATACTCAGAATAAGACAAGTGCTATATTAAATCAGTCTAGATGCTGAAGAATCATTTGATTCAGTGGGATGAGATTATGTATATAAATTATGGAAGATATGGTTTCAACAAAGAAGTGATACAGTGCATCAAAACACTGTATTCATGTCCGACTGATAGAATAAAGATAAATGGACATTTGTCACAAACTATAAAATTAGTGGGAGGCGCAAGACAAGGCTGTAATCTTTCACTCACACTCTTCTCCTTGTACATTGAGCTATTAGCACAGGCAATAAGACAGGACCAAATTTTAGAGGGAATAACAATAAGAGGCAGTGAACATAAGATATGCATGTATGCTGATGACGTTCTGTTATTCTTTAAAGACCCAGGCTCAAGTGTACCAAGATTGATGGATGTTTTACAAACATATTCAGGGTATGTGCTTAACGTACACAAGACCCAAGCCCTAGTTTATAATTATACCCCAGAGGAAGAGCTGAAGAGTAAGTTTAACTTCCAGTGGACCTCTTCATCCATTATATTGGGAGTAAATTTACCAAAAGATACACCCAAAATTTATGACATGAATTACGATCACATCAACAAGAAAATATATGATGACCTGGACAGGTGGAAATTACTTCCCTTGGATCTCAGTAGTAGAATTGAAACAATCAAAATAAACATCCTGCCGAGGTTACTGTATTTGTTCCAATCACTACCCATATAAATCCAGCCTAAACAGTTTAGGGAATGGGATAAACAGACATCAAGGTTAATCTGGAACATTAGATATACAACATTACAATTACTAAAAAAAGTGTGGGTATGGCCTTACCAAACCTAAACGATTTATGTGTCAGCTCAATTGAGACCTCTGGTGTGTTGGTGCAATTCAGAATACGAATCCAAATGGAAGGACATGGAGACTACTTTGACAGAGATACCCATACAGTCAGGTTTGGGAAATAATGACATGGTAATAGAAATATACAATAGACAAAATCAGTGGATTAATTTGTCTGTTAAGACATGGTTTAGGGTAGTTAAGCAAATTCATTTAGACAGAGAGGTCAAACTGCTGAGTTGGCCCGCGTACTACCTTAGCTTCATCCCTGCAATTCAGGATAGCAGATTTAAACAGTGGACGCAGAAAGGCATCAGATCATTCAGTGCAATTATAAGGAATGGGGACCTAGAGAACTTCCAGGACCTAAGTAAAAATCATGGCTTGGATAAACAAGATTTTTACAGATACCTACAAGTTCAAAACTATTTCTTAAGGGAGATAAAAGTGATTGACCTTCGAGCAGCTCAAAAATGTATCCAAGTATTCAACTAACACATACAACTTGGGGAGTAACAAAAATAACTATTTAAAATCTTTACTTTGGTATTCAATCCTCAAAGAAACAATCTACAAACTATATAAAATAGAAATGGGAGGATAAACTAAACATTGAAATAACTGATGAAACATGGTTGAACATATTTGAGACTCAACAAAGCTCCACCACCTCAAGGTCATGGAGAGAATTCTGTTGGAAGAATGTTATACGTTTCTTCATAACACCTAAACTGAAATCAAAACAGACTGGCTCCTTACACCCATGTTGGAAAGAATGTGGGCTATCAAGGGTGGATCACTCTCATATATTTTGGTACTGCCCCGCAATCAAAACTTACTGGGGAGAAATAAGATCTAACATTGGAAAAATAATGGGATTTGACATAGAACAAACATTCATTTTTTTGTACTTGGGTGAAATACCTGATAACTTACACACTAGAGAAAGGTATCTGTTGAAGGTCCTACTGGCAGCCAGTAAAAATCAAATCAAATCAAATTTTATTTGTCACATACACATGGTTAGCAGATGTTAATGCGAGTGTAGCGAAATGCTTGTGCTTCTAGTTCCGACAATGCAGTGATAACCAACAAGTAATCTAACTAACAATTCCAAAACTACTGTCTTATACACAGTGTAAGGGGATAAAGAATATGTACATAAAGATATATGAATGAGTGATGGTACAGGGCAGCATACAGTAGATGGTATCGAGTACAGTATATACATATGAGATGAGTATGTAGACAAAGTAAACAAAGTGGCATAGTTAAAGTGGCTAGTGATACATGTATTACATAAGGATGCAGTCGATGATATAGAGTACAGTATATACGTATGCATATGAGATGAATAATGTAGGGTAAGTAACATTATATAAGGTAGCATTGTTTAAAGTGGCTAGTGATATATTTACATAATTTCCCATCAATTCCCATTATTAAAGTGGCTGGAGTTGGAACAGCAGACTGGTATAGGGATTGATTGAATATGTCCGTAAACACACCGGCCAGCTGGTCCGTGGCTGGGCTGGGTTTCTTCTTGTAGTCCGTGATTGACTGTAGACCCTGCCACATGCCTCTTGTGTCTGAGCCGTTGAATTGAGATTCTACTTTGTCTCTGTACTGACGCTTAGCTTGTTTAATAGCCTTGCGGAGGGAATAGCTGCACTGTTTGTATTCGGTCATGTTACCAGACACCTTGCCCTGATTAAAAGCAGTGGTTCGCGCTTTCAGTTTCACGCGAATGCTGCCATCAATCCACAGTTTCTGGTTAGGGAATGTTTTTATCGTTGCTATGGGAACGACATCTTCAACACACGTTCTAATGAACTCGCACACCGAATCAGCGTATTCGTCAATATTTTTATCTGACGCAATACGAAACATGTCCCAGTCCATGTGATGGAAGCAGTCTTGGAGTGTGGAGTCAGCTTGGTCGGTCCAGCGTTGGACAGACCTCAGCGTGGGAGCCTCTTGTTTAAGTTTCTGTCTGTAGGCAGGGATCAACAAAATGGAGTCATGGTCAGCTTTTCCAAAAGGGGGGCGGGGCAGGGCCTTATATGCGTCGCGGAAGTTAGAGTAACAATGATCCAAGGTTTTACCACCCCTGGTTGCGCAATCGATATGCTGATAAAATTTAGGGAGTCTTGTTTTCAGATTAGCTTTGTTAAAATCCCCAGCTACAATGAATGCAGCCTCCGGATAAATGGTTTCCAGTTTGCAAAGAGTTAAATAAAGTTTGTTCAGAGCCATCGATGTGTCTGCTTGGGGGATATATACGGCTGTGATTATAATCGAAGAGAATTCTCTTGGTAGATAATGCGGTCTACATTTGATTGTGAGGAATTCTAAATCAGGTGAACAGAAGGATTTGAGTTCCTGTATGTTTCTTTCATCACACCATGTCTCGTTAGTCATGAGGCATACGCCCCGCCACTCTTCTTACCAGAAAGATGTTTGTTTCTGTCGGCGCGATGCGTGGAGAAACCCATTGGCTGCACCGCCCCGGATAGCGTCTTACCAGTGAGCCATTTTTCCGTGAAGCAGAGGACGTTACAGTCTCTGATGTCCCTCTGGAATGCTACCCTTGCTCGGATTTCATCAACCTTGTTGTCAAGAGACTGGACATTGGCAAGAAGAATGCTAGGGAGTGGTGCGCGATGTGCCCGTGTCCGGAGTCTGACCAGAAGACCGCTACGTTTCCCTCTTTTACGAAGTCGTTTTTTTTGGGGTCGCTGCATGGAATCAATTCCATTGACCTGTTTGTAAGGCAGAACACAGGATCCGCGTCGCGGAAAACATATTCTTGGTCGTACTGATGGTGAGTTGACGCTGATCTTATATTCAGTAGTTCTTCTCGACTGTATGTAATGAAACCTAAGATGACCTGGGGTACTAATGTAAGAAATAACATGTAAATTTTTTTTTTTTTAAAGGCTATCACTAGGAAATGGCTACAAAAAGAACCTCCCACCATGACACAATGGATAGATATTATTAAAGAAATGCACCATATGGAGCGTATGACCTTTGCTTTAAGAACTCAAGAAGAGAGAGGTCAGGAATACTTGAAAAAATGCGTTTCGTACTTGAAAATGATCTAATTCAAAGATGATGTCAATGTAACTAATCTGATGAACGTATGACGTGTGCTGTAACTGACAGATTTTTTTGTTGTTCTACAGATACACTATTGAAAGCATCTTGATTGGCTGCATCACTGCTTGGTATGGCAACTGCAACGACTCCGACCGCAAGGCTCTACAGAGGGTGGTGAGTATGGCCCAGTGCATCACTGAGCTCTCTGCCATCCAGGACCACCATGTCAGGCAGTGTCAGAGGAAGGGCCAAAAGACTCCAGCCACCCAAGCCATAGACTGTTCCCTCTGCTACAGTATGGCAAGCGGTACCAGTGCACCAAGACTTGAACCAAAAGGACCGTGAAAGCTTCTACCCCCAAGTCATGAGACTGTTAAATAGCTAATCAAATGGCTACCCAGACTGCCTGCATTGACCCTTTTTTGCATGAACAGCCAGGAAATGCAGGAAGAGATCTGAAATTAGATTTGTCTCAGGTTACCTAACTCTGCACGGCAACCTTGTTCAGCGCAATGATTAACTACAATGACCATAATCCATTGCGCCTGTTGTTTCCGGCTCAGACAGAAACACTTTACGCCTGCTAAATTAGGTTAGATACACAGACCGCAAAGACCACATGAGAGAGGAGTGTGCATAACGACGAGAGAGACAGTTTGTGTAAGTATGCCTTAACTACTTTGAAGAACTAGTACAATTATTTCATCAGACAGCTCTGCAGACTAAGAGCACAGAGATAACGTTAGATGGTCTGGCTGGCTGGTGGACCAGTACCTGGGGTTGACGAGACGCCCAGGATCCTTTAATTCAAAGTCACATTAACCAGCTCTGCAAACGAGTTTCAGCATGATGTAACCCATGGTATATACACTTCCTAAAAAGGTATTTGCGTCTATAATCAATGGAGGTCAGAGAAAAATAAGTGGTAAAAAAAATAAAACAATATTGAGTTGTCCCCTTTGCCCTCAAAACAGCCTAAATTCGCATGTGCATCGACTACAGTGTGTCAAAAGCATTCCACAGGGATGCTGACCCATTTCGACTCCAATGCTTCCCACAGTTGTGTCATGTTGGCTGGATGTCCTTTGGGTGGTGGACCAGTCTTGACACAAACGGGAAACTGTTGAGTGTGAAAACCCCAGCAGCGGTGCAGTTCTTGACACACTCAAACTGGTGCGCCTGGCACCTACTACCATACCCCGTTCAAAGGGACTTAAATCTTTTGTCTTGCCCATTCACCCTCTGAATGGCACACACACAACCCATGTCAAGGTTTCAAAATCATTCTTTAACCGGTCTCCTCCCTTTCATCTACACTAATTGAAGTGGATTTAAAAAGTGACATTAATAAGGGATCATAGCTTTCTCCTGGATTTACCTGGTCAGTCTGTCATGGAAAGACCAGGTGCCCTTAAGGTTTTTTACATTTTACACTCAGTGTAAAGCTACAAGACCATGGTGCTTGCCTACGGAGCTGTGAGGGGAACGGCACCTCAGTACCTCCAGGCTCTGATCAGGCCCTACACCCAAACAAGGGCACTGCGTTCATCCACCTCTGGCCTGCTTGCCTCCCTACCACTGAGGAAGTACAGTTCCCGCTCAGCCCAGTCAAAACTGTTCGCTGCTCTGGCCCCCCAATGGTGGAACAAAGTCCCTCACGACGCCAGGACAGCGGAGTCAATCACCACCTTCCGGAGACACCTGAAACCCCACCTCTTTAAGGAATACCTAGGATAGGATAAAGTAATCCTTCTCACCCCCCCCCCCTTAAAAGATTTAGATGCACTATTGTAAAGTGGCTGTTCCACTGGATGTCATAAGGTGAATGCACCAATTTGTAAGTCGCTCTGGATAAGAGCGTCTGCTAAATGACTTAAATGTAAATGTAAATGTGTAGATATCGATTGAGACATGACATGTAGAATTTTCATATTGTAGTATATGCTTTCATATTAAATTCTACATTCCTGTTATTTTTCCAAAGATTTCTCACAAAAATCTCTGAAATGAGTGTATACCAAGGTTTTTATTTTCAAAGCTTATACATTTAATTCAGCTTGTGTCATGCTATTTTTGCAACATGCAGAAACAACTTTCGTCCTCATGCTACATTAGCTACCAGTAGCCACGAAAAGGGCAGTTTTCCGAAGAAGAAAAACAAGCAGTTTTTCAATTATCTCTATGGAGCAGTGTGGATAAAGATAACATTTGGAGTACAGTGGCATATCCCATCCTTATATTGAGACACGTTTTCAGACCCATATCTTGCACCGGCTCCACGGTGTCTTAATGTAACCATGATGCGTTCCGACCTCCAAGCAGATCAGTGTAAAGAAGCGTAATGGTAGGGTCGGTATCTTCTGGCAACTTTGCCAGCAGCTACAGTAGGCTACACACCGCTGTTTGAGTTGAGCGCTGCTGTGGTGCGCATTATAGACTACTTCATTAATTCCCTTCATCTGAACATCGGTGTGTCAGCAACAATCATCCATGTCAGTGCACACATTTATTTGGGAATATATTTCGTAGACCAGACATGCTTCTGTAAATCCAGAGATTTTTTATTGTAGATCTACATTGATCTCAAAAACAACCTCTCCAGAATCCATATGACAGAAATCATATGAGACGGAGAACTTTAACCCCTGTTTGCGCCATTGAGCACAATCCAAGAGCAGCCACCCACAGAAGGGTCCAAAGGTTGGGGAGGAAGAAGGCTTTTATTGCCTTTCTCCCTAGGGATAATCAATATTAGGCTATAAAACAACATCACTAGCTTTTCGTTAGTCACTATATGGGCAGTCAGAATAAGCCCACTAAACACACCTATTACACAGTCAAGGCATTGCTATAGAAGCTTTGAAACAAACAAATACAATTGAAATCCTCTAAGAACAGTCCAAACCTCACGTCTCTATCATAATACGCTCAAAAGTTATTGGAGTTAATTTTTTTTACCCTTGTAGGATAGCCAGAATTAGGATAACTAAATCAATGGCCAGATAAAAAAAATTGTAAAAAAAACCTGGAAAATTGCATCTTGTCAGCTAGGCTGGATTCTGTGCAAGAATTAAGGTAAATTAAACGAAGTATGGTAAATAATAAGTATAAAAAGTAGTCTCTGATTGGAAAGTAACAACCCATAGATATTGTGAATGTCTGTGACACACTAATGGCACGGTGGGGGAGGAGTAGGTTAATGACAGAGACAGCACGGCCTACCGCCAGGTGTTGTGTAACTCACTCACTGGAGCAGGCTAACCAGTATGGTGGGATTTCATCCTACCTGCTGACTGACACAGCACAGGACGCTACAGATATGAGCAGAGGTTTACTATAAATAATGGCGGGCCTGGGAGGCAACGCAACAGAGCCAGGCTGGCTGGCATGTTGTATGTTTACTGCAGGCAATGTGTTTAGGCTACATTAATCATATCTTACCATGAGATTAATATGATGTCCAAACATATCCATTTGTCTTACACAGAATTGCATTCATGACAACCACCGATAAAATAGCTCAGTCTAGGCCTATGTATTACAGATCTGGCATAGGGAAATCATGACAAGTATTATGTCATGTTCTTATGGTTCTGCAATATGACTACTGGTAAGACCGGGAACTATATGTAGCCTACATCACTGAGAGTTGAAGAGAGTTGAAGAGAGTTGAAGACCCACCTACTCCAGTAGACCAGCGTGCCCCCAAACCCCATGACTGTCCCATCACTGTTGTGTTCCCTCTGGAGCGCTCCTGCCTGGAGCCAAGCACACAACATGTCCACTAAAACACGCTAGTGAGCAGCAAAGTAAAAGGATATGCCTTGGCGTGAAGCTGTGTACACTCCTTTCCTTCCTTACACAAGGAGTGTGACTCAGCTCTGAATAACGTACTATGATTAATGTCTGATGGCGGTATGGAATCTGCTCTCTTTTAGTCTTTAACTTGAGTGATGATCACAGGCTAATTTATCACAGAAAAGGCCTGACTAACTGGATTTATGTCTACTCAATACACTTAGCTGTGATTGCTTGCTGGAGTAAAAAGCATATACGCTAGGCCTAGGTCCTGTTATAGAGAGCAAAGCAGCAATCCAATTTGTACTGTAGCTATATTCATTTTCATCAGCTGTCTTCTCCCCCTCTTTCAATCGAAAATATTAACTCAATTAACCTAGCTGTTGTATCAGTGTATTTGTGATGCATCCTAGTTCAGTCTGTGCACCGCATAACATGCTCTCTCTTTCTCACTCTCGATCTCTCTCTCCATACCACAGGCATCATCCTTCTGATTACAGCCTTAGAGCCTCAGTGGCGCTTCGTCTTCACCATTTTTCTCACCACTTTTCCCCCTCAACCTTCCCCACAAAGAGTACTTCAGAGCAGAACTGGGTTCAAATAGTACGTGGAGCATTTGCTTGGAGTGGTTTTGGGACTATTTAATTGGTTCCATTGTGCCAGGCAAGCTCAATCAACATCTAAAGCATTTGAAAGAAAACAAACACTATTTGAAACCAGGCCTGAGCGACTTCAGAAGGAGAGAGAGCCCATGCAGACAGTGATCCCGTCTGCTGAAGCCACAGCAGTGTGAAAGGATGTGCCGGCCTGAGGGCCAACAGACACAGAGCCAGGCCAGGTACTGAAAAAAGAGAGGGGGAGTTAAGAATGGAATAAGGATAGAAAAGCATACTCGAAAATGAGCAAATCACAAGATTACACAAAATAAAAATATACATAAAAAAAGAGAATGATGTAGACCTTGCATGTGGACGAGCGAGAAAGAGAGATATTTACGGCTCCAGTGTAAACACAGAGAACAGGGTCATGTTCATTTTGCACCAAACCTAAAGAAAACTATGTGAAATGGTGATGTAGCCTACCATTTGAAATTGATAAATAAAAACACTTGTTTTCATTTTCTGTTGTAAAACATCTTCAATTTGGTGCCCAATGAACAAGACCCAGATCTCCAGCAGGACATGTCAATGTTGGTAAAATCTACTCCCCAAAAGATGACTAGTGCCACTACCACAGGAAGGATGCAGCACAGTGAGGGAACTAAGCTGTCTGAACCAATCAGAGGTCACACAGAAGGGGTCAGTGAGCTGTCTGAGACAATCAGGGTGTTGCAGTCTCAGATCCCAGTGACCTCTGGTATGACATTGGGTGGGCCTTCTGGTCAACCGCATCCACAGCATATCCTGTCATCACTGTAATTATGGCTGGTCACCTAAACATCCAACTGTGACATTTGGTTGGTCCCAGTGGTGAGCGTGTTTGTGTGTGTGTGTAACAGAACTGAACGTTTTTCTGCTTTCGACTATAATTCTGCAGATCATGAGGAAACGGTTGCAAGCTAAATAAATACTATAATACCTTTGCAGAGCCTGTATGTTGCATTACCAAGCAGATTTTTTCTTATTAAACTAGGTAAGTCAGTTAAGAACAAATTCTTATTTTCAATTAAGACCTAGGAACAGTGGGTGAACTGCCTGTTCAGGGGCAGAACGACAGATTTGTACCTTGTCAACTCGGGGATTTGAACTTGCAACCTTCTGGTTACTAGTCCAACACTCTATCCACTAGGCTACCCTGCCGCCCCAAATGATAAAATTATACTGTATTGTTCAATGAAAAGGTTAGCCTAGATCAGGAAGACACCCGACAACACATGTGATGTGTATGGATATGCTTAGCATGTGGTTTTGGGGAAGAGTTTCAAATGTCAGGATAAGGTGTATTGAAGATGTTCAGGCCCCCAGTGACCGGTTTGGAAAGTGAAGTCACGAGCTCTGCTGTGTAAATGCCAAATCGCCAGAACAGCCTAAAATATTTTTAGACTGCCGTTTTGTGTTCTAAAATTAGTTTATTATGATCAAGATTGATCCCCAAATTGAATTGTTTTAAAGTTAGCAACAAATAAAATTCTATTTGTCACATGCGCCGAATACAACAGTGAAATGGTTACTTTACAAGCCCTTAACCAAAAAAGCAGTTAAAGCATTTACTAATATAAACTAAAGTTAAAAAATATATATATACACACGTTATTTTTCTAATTAAAGAGCAACAATAAAATAACAGTAGCGAGGCTATATACAGGCTATTACTGTAGAGGCTATATACAGTGCCTTGCGAAAGTATTCGGCCCCCTTGAACTTTGCGACCTTTTGCCACATTTCAGGCTTCAAACATAAAGATATAAAACTGTATTTTTTTGTGAAGAATCAACAACAAGTGGGACACAATCATGAAGTGGAACGACATTTATTTGATATTTCAAACTTTAACAAGGTCCGAGATACTGTTGTGAAGAAGTTTAAAGCCGGATTTGGATACAAAAAGAATTCCCAAGCTTTAAACATCCCAAGGAGCACTGTGCAAGCGATAATATTGAAATGGAAGGAGTATCAGACCACTGCAAATCTACCAAGACCTGGCCGTCTCTCTAAACTTTCAGCTCATACAAGGAGAAGACTGATCAGAGATGCAGCCAAGAGGCCCATGATCACTCTGGATGAACTGCAGCGATCTACAGCTGAGGTGGGAGACTCTGTCCATAGGACAACAATCAGTCGTATATTGCACAAATCTGGCCTTTATGGAAGAGTGGCAAGAAGAAAGCAATTTCTTAAATATATCCATAAAAAGTGTTGTTTAAAGTTTGCCACAAGCCACCTGGGAGACACACCAAACATGTGGAAGAAGGTGCTCTGGTCAGATGAAACCAAAATTGAACTTTTTGGCAACAATGCAAAACGTTATGTTTGGCGTAAAAGCAACACAGCTCATCACCCTGAACACACCATCCCCACTGTCAAACATGGTGGTGGCAGCATCATGGTTTGGGCCTGCTTTTCTTCAGCAGGGACAGGGAAGATGGTTAAAATTGATGGGAAGATGGATGGAGCCAAATACAGGACCATTCTGGAAGAAAACCTGATGGAGTCTGCAAAAGACCTGAGACTGGGACGGAGATTTGTCTTCCAACAAGACAATGATCCAAAACATAAAGTAAAATCTACAATGGAATGGTTCAAAAATAAACATATCCAGGTGTTAGAATGGCCAAGTCAAAGTCCAGACCTGAATCCAATCGAGAATCTGTGGAAAGAACTGAAAACTGCTGTTCACAAATGCTCTCCATCCAACCTCACTGAGCTCGAGCTGTTTTGCAAGGAGGGATGGGAAAAAATGTCAGTCTCTCGATGTGCAAAACTGATAGAGACATACCCCAAGCGACTTACAGCTGTAATCGCAGCAAAAGGTGGCGCTACAAAGTATTAACTTAAGGGGGCTGAATAATTTTGCATGCCCAATTTTTCAGTTTTTGATTTGTTAAAAAAGTTTGAAATATCCAATAAATGTCGTTCCACTTCATGATTGTGTCCCACTTGTTGTTGATTCTTCACAAAAAACTAAAGTTTTATATCTTTATGTTTGAAGCCTGAAATGTGACAAAAGGTCGCAAAGTTCAAGGGGGCCGAATACTTTCGCAAGGCACTGTACACAATCGAGATATTTAATTAAATAGTGATCCATTCTGACTACTACATTTGTCGTCGCACAGGCAGGACCACGTGCTGACACAGACCAATCACGGGCTGACAGGCTACGGGGAGGCTCCATAGACATTAAGGTTGACTCTCTCAGGCAGGATGAAAATGACTACATTGACCATGATCCTTTGCTAGTTATTCACTTTCACCATGTTTCTTCATGATTTTTTTGTGCCATTCAGCCCCATTTATTTTTTAAATTTTTTATTTCACCTTTATTTAACCAGGTAGGCAAGTTGAGAACAAGTTCTCATTTACAATTGCGACCTGGCCAAGATAAAGTAAAGCATTTCGACACATACAACAACACAGAGTTACACATGGAGTAAAACAAACATACAGTCAATAATACAGTAGAAAAATAAGTCTATATACGATGTGAGCAAATGAGGTGAGATAAGGGAGGTAAAGGCAAAAAAATGCCATGGTGGCGAAGTAAATACAATATAGCAAGTAAAACACTGGAATGGTAGATTTGCAGTGGAAGAATGTGCGAAGTAGAAATAAAAATAATGGGGTGCAAAGGAGCAAAATAAATAAATACAGTAGGGGAAAAGGTAGTTGTTTGGCCTAAATTATATATGGGCTATGTACAGGTGCAGTAATATGTGAGCTGCTCTGGCAGCTGGTGCTTAAAGCTAGTGAGGGAGATAAGTGTTTCCAGTTTCAGAGATGTTTGTAGTTCATTCCAGTCATTGGCAGCAGAGAACTGGAAGGAGAGGTGGCCAAAGGAAGAATTGGTTTTGGGGGTGACCAGAGAGATATACCTGCTGGAGTGCGTGCTACCGGTTTTACCTAGCAGGGTCTTGTAGATGACCTGGAGCCAGTGGGTTTGGCGACGAGTATGAAGCGAGGGCCAGCCAACGAGAGCGTAGAGGTCGCAGTGGTGGGTAGTATATGGGGCTTTGGTGACAAAACGGATGACAAAACGGATGGCACTGTGATAGACTGCATCCAATTTATTGAGTAGGGTATTGGAGGCTATTTTGTAAATGACATCGCCGATGTCGAGGATCGGTAGGATGGTCAGTTTTACGAGGGTATGTTTGGCAACATGAGTGAAGGATGCTTTGTTGCGAAATAGGAAGCTAATTCTAAATTTAACTTTGGATTGGAGATGTTTGATGTGAGTCTGGAAGGAGAGTTTACAGTCTAACCAGACACCTAGGTATTTGTAATTGTCCACATATTCTAAGTCAGAACCGTCCAGAGTAGTGATGCTGGACGGGCAGGCAGTGATCGGTTGAAGAGCATGCGTTTAGTTTGACTTGTATTTAAGAGCAGTTGGAGGCCATGTAAGGAGAGTTGTATGGCATTGAAGCCCCACAGCGAGCTTCAAATTCAAGTACTTCTGGCTTCATGCGCTATCGGGAGTTTTCCATAGGAACATGTGGATGAAGTCAGCGCTATGACTATCTATTGGTTTTAATGTATTTGCTGTCAAAGCGGAACTGACAGCATTTGAACTACTTTGCAGATATGAAACAAACAGACAGTCAAAACATCAGTCAAAAATATAAAATTGCCAGTTTATGCATCAAAACAAACCTTTTCACGTGTGAGTTCCAAATATCTCTAACGGTCTCATCCAGGGTGAGTTTTTTTTATGTGCGTGACGTCAGAATCTCCCTTATTTTCCACCATAATTTGCAAATAAATTCATAAAAAATCCTACAATGTGATTTTCAGGATTTTTTTTCTCATTTTGTCTGTCATAGTTGAAGTGTACCTATGATGAAAATGACAGGCCTCTCTCATCTTTTTAAGTGGGAGAACTTGCACAATTGGTGGCTGACTAAATACTTTTTTGCCCCACTGTATCTACATAAGCGTACAGAAGCCCATTACCCGCAACCATCACTCCTGTGTTCCAATGGCACGTTGTGTTAACTATTCCAAGATTATCATTTTAAAAGGCTAATTGATCATTAGAAAATTGCAAAAGGGTCATCATGTTAGCACAACTGAAAACTGTTGTGCTAGTTAAAGAAGCAATAAAACTGGCCTTCTTTAGACTAGTTGAGTATCTGGAGCATCAGCATTTGTGGGTTCGATTACAGGCTCAAAATGGCTAGAAAAAAAGCCTTTCTGAAACTCGTCAGTCTATTCTTGTTCTGAGAAATTGGGTTAGGGTTAAGAAACTGAAGATCTGGTACAACGCTGTGTACTACTCCCTTCACAGAACAGCACTAACTGCCTCTAACCAGAATAGAAAGAGGAGTGGGAGGCCCTGGTGCACAACTGAACAAGTACATTAGAGTGCATCTTGCATAGAATGTAAATGGACACGTGTGTAAAATACTTTTTTGAAGGTTGTACTGAGTATGATGAGCTAATGCTAAGCTATTTGCCAGCTATGTGTGGTGCAATGTTTGTTGACATTATGCAATGCATTCTGGGTGTTACGTAAACGTCTGTCAGACCAAAGATGTTATAACAAAATGAGGTGAAGGGATCGTTCACTCATCTTTCGAGTAAACTTCCGGAAGTGAATGAAGGGAATTCAATGATGGTAGACGACACACCCACTTCAACATGCATACTACAAATAGACCAAACTCATCTTGCCTCCTCTTCTTATCTTTGGTTGACACACAATAACAACAAAAAACATGGTGGCTCACACAAACTACCCATCGTCGGATTACTTAAACATTTTTGAAAGTGTTTTACTCAATTATTTTGATCAATGGTGAGCTCACCTGTGATGTGATTAATTTTAAATAGTAATTGCTTTAGCTAATTCATATTATGGTTTCCGTCAGCCGAGAGTTAACTAAATATGACCACTTGTGTTAAGTCAATCTTTCCTCAGTTAGCGCTTGGACTAATGTAGACTACATTTTCCGGTTTGGATGATTGTGTCATGCTGTGCTACTTCTATGAATGTCTGAACATTGCACCCAAAAATAAACTGTTCACGTCCCGGACATACTATTGTAAGGACTGTGTTTGTGCAAAATGCTTCTGTGACAAAACAGTGGCCAGCACGAACGCTGACTGTTGCGTCAATCAAAACAGTGCGTTCTAATTATGAGGCCATTGTGTTCTTGGTGACCTTCAATGTTGCAGAAATGTTTTGGTACCCTTCCCCAGATCTGTGCATCGACACAATCCTGTCTCGGTGCTCTACGGACAATTCCTTCAACCTCATGGCATGGTTCTTGCTCTGATTTGCACTGTCAACTATGGGACCTTATATAGACAGGTGTGTGCCTTTCCAAATCATGTCCAATAAATTGAATTTACCACACGTGGACTCCAATCAACTTGTAGAACCATCAAGGATGATCAATGGAAACAGGATGCACCTGAGTTCAATTTCTAGTCTCATAGAAAAGGGTCTGAATAGTTATGTAAATTAGGTATCTGTTTTTAATATATTTGCAAAATGTCTAAAAACCTGTTTTCGCTTTGTCATTATGGGGTATTGTGTGTAGATTGATGAGGATTTATTTATTTAATCAATCAATTTTAGAATAAGGCTGGAACGTAACAAAATGTGGAAAAAGTCAAGGGGTCTGAATAATGCACTGTAGGTCATTCCCAAAGATTCTATGAATTTATGAAAAGGGGTGTATATGAACAGATTCTAATCAGATTTAATGTTGCTAAAATGCTGTCAATTCCACTTTAAGGTGTATGAGGGTGTTGTTGTGTACTGTGAACGTGTTTCCATTGCAGATCTCACCACGGGGAAATCGCCCCATAATCAGATAGACTAGATGCAGTGGTTTAACCGCTCAGAGCCCAATGGAAAATCGTAAGTCAGTGGAAAAGTGCTGTGGGTCAGACAAACTGCTGCCATTGAATTAGTGATGAGCAGATGAGCTGTGAGGTGAACTGACTCAAATACCCTACCTGCACTGCAGGTACCTCAACTTGCTGACATGTGGATTTTCATGGAATGAATGAGCTGTTTGGTCATAATAATAAACCTTTTCCCCAACAGGTAACATTGTATCAGTTACCCAGAAGTAATTATCTCGCAAAAGTTTATCATATCCTGTTTTTTTGGGGGGGGGCACATTTTTTTTAACATACATTTTTACTATATGAAATATTACATGATAAAATGAAGAGATACATTGGTCACATTGAAAGATTTGTTATGTCAAGAATATGATGTCTTGTGTAGTTTTGGCATACAGTAAAATGTACGACAAGAGGGTCAGAACTCCTACAAGATATTGTATTTGTTGGACCTTTGCTACTCAGCTAAAACCATAGCTTTTTATTGATATCAAAACAAAACGCTTTTAAAAATGAAAGCAAACTTGATGATAATGAGCTAGAGTGTTAAATGAATGGGGAGGGAGAGCAATAGAAACAGAGAGAGAAGGAAAGACAGAGTGAGTAAAAGAGTGAAGTCACCCCTCACTGGCCTGACCCACTTCAAAGTATTGCTTTGCTGGGTGAAAACTACTCTGTGAGCAAAGTGAACTTCAGACTGGCTAACTGCCCAGAAAACACAGTACAAAAGAAGGGCGTTTTGGGCGGGGGCGGGCAGTGGCACCGCAGTGAAAGTCTCACAGATATACAATGGGTAGTGGACTGGGGCCGGGAAAAGAGATGACACTATTCACAATCCACTGACTGAGCCCCAAGACTAGTCCGAGATTTGTTTGTGTTGTCTTGCCAACTACTATGGTCGATTGCTCATTTGGCATGACAATGACAATAGGATTTGGTAAGACAGCACAAACAGATCTGGGAGCAGGCTACTGAGCCCCATCTAACACCACAGGAATGAGGAGCCAGAGCAGGGAAAGTACTCTACAGTGTCAGCTAGTCCTTTGAAACATGATTGAGCACCTTTTTATACCCCCTGGACTGAACTGGCACTAAACCTAAGCCTGAAAAACATCCCACTATCCCTGTCTACGTGACCCATTGGAGGGCCATTCACAATCCATCCACATTGCTGCCGAGTCTATTTCTGAGCACTGACATGACAGACTGCAGAAAATACACTGATTTGTTTGTCAAGATAATCCACAGGTGATTCAGGTGGAATCTTGTGGAAAGGAGACATCCCTTTTCTGATAGCTCTAAGACCAACATAACCTGTCATTGGTTTCTCTTCTGGAGTCTTCTGAGGCCATTCTGAGTAATCAAATATATTTTTGAGGTAAATAGCTCCTCTGATTGCTTTCTTGTAGAAGAGTCCAAACAGAAAGAAAGAGGGAGAGAACATGGGCCAATTTCTTCCAAAAGGAACAATCTAGAACTCAAGTTAACAATGTTGTTGGACATTAACCCTGGTACACTGAAACCAGTGGTCTGGACTGACCAGGGCCATGTACCACAAAAGCTCTGCTGACAGGCTGACATTAACACGGAGCTAATCAAAGGATTCAACCACATACTCCTGGAGCCTTACGGTGCTGTAAATGGCAAAAAGAAAAGTTGGCTGTCATGTCAAATGCATTTTGCCTGTGTGATTTGTAGACCTATGTTCCCTCAAGGCAAGTTGGGCAACCCCAGTAGATAGCCTAGATTTCTACCCTTTAACACCTCACAGAGAACTTCAGATTTAAGATGCAGGCCAGGCATAGCCGCATAGAACACTACTCCTATCACAGCAGGCCAGGGCCAGACCAATCCTCCTCAGCTTCCTATCAGATACTACCCTTCACAAGCAGAGCAAAGCCAATTATACCTTCACATACGGTACACTGGCCCATCTTTTGGCAAATATGACAGACTGGGCTGGGGGGGCTGTTTAGGAAAATCTGATATTGGACTTATATAAATTAGATTTGCATCTAATTTGCATCTCATCAACTGAGACAAGGGGCTGGGGCCCTCCCTCTCTGTTATTCCCTCCCCCCCACCCCCTTCAAGCCAAGGTCAGTGGAATATTCTAAATTATTTCACACTAGATCCAAGGATGACACCATGATCCTTCTGCTGGACCTGCATCATGCCCAGACCGCCACTCACACATTTTCTAGGAATCGGCTGAGCCCAAAGTGCAGCCACTCATAGATTAAATGACAGACACCCTCACTGACCTCCCAAACTCCCCCTGCCCTGAGCCACACTTAAACCAGTCTCAATGCATAGGATAAGTCCTGTGTGGTTCGTGGTACTGTTGGCAAGAGTGTGGCGCTAAAAATGTATGCCCTCACTGTACAGTAAAGGTCCAGTTATATTGTCATGACTGCGAGTTGGATGCTTTTTTTACCCAATTTCTCTGCTCAATCTTGAATCCTATTTGGCCCAACCTGCTATCATGCTAAGTTTGTGCATGCCACAAAAGGACCAAAAGTAATCTTACCGGTATAAATTGCTTGTCAGCCCGTGTGGGGAAAATGACAAGGTGTCGGGAGCTGAGGCTTTTGTTCCAACACAGATTTTTATAAATTGAGCTTTAGTTGCTTTGGATAAGTTAGTATGCTAAATGGCATATACAGTATTACATTAGAGTGCACTGTATGACATCAGTGGGTGCAACTGCAAACTAAAATCGACTGCTGAAACATGGCAGGGCAAAGCAGGACAAATGCATCAATCTTTGTTGCTTAGGCTGAATCTATTTTCATTAGTTACCAATCAAACTGACTGAGAGTCAAAAAACAAAATGTATTCTTAACATTATTATACATAATTTATTCATAAAAATAAAAAATAAAAGAGTTGTGTGATATGTGATCGTGTGTTAATGCAATCAAGGTATGAAATTATTGTATTTGAAAATCGGCCCTCGGCTGAATCTACACTGAACAGAAATATAAAACTCAATATGCAACAACTTCAAAGATTTTACTGAGTTACAGTTCATAAGGAAATCAGTCAATTTAAATACATAAATTAGGCCCTAACCTATCGACTTCATTTGACTGGGAATACAGATATGCATCTGTTGGTAACAGATAAAAAAATATAAAAAACAGATTATTATTTTTTTTTTTTAAAGTAGGGGCGTGGATCAGAAAAACAGTCAGTATCTGGTGTGACCATTTGCCTCATGCAGCGCGACACATCTCCTTCACATAGAGTTGATCAGGCTGTTGATTGTGGCCTGTGGAATGTTGTCCAACTCACGTTGCGTTTACATTTTTGTTCATTATAGTTGCTTACGCCTGGTCTAAGAAATAAATCACAATTGTCTTTCTGTGTAACACCCAAAGAGGACTGGGAAACAACAAAACAAACCCATCACCCTGCCTGTGACACAACTAATCTAAATGCACTAGCCTAAATGTAGCCCAAGGCACTTTGCTTTTGTGAGACAGTCAAAGAGCTCCTGAATGTAAACAACCATTTAGCAAGGATAGTACATGCATACAATCCATGAATGCATAGGCTTGTTGCTAGTGAATCTTCTTAGTTAAGTCACTGAAACATAAGGTCTCAACCTACTATCATAGGATTTCATTAAGAGGCTATATTGATACACCTTGGTAATTACTATAGCATTATGCAAGGTAAGTGGTCACCACAATCCTACTGTAGCTACATACAGTATGTGGGCCAGGAACAGATAGAGGGCTAAAAAAAACATGATTAGGCTACTTGCAGATCTGTGCCTGAGTCTTATGAGTTCTACTTGCATCTAGTATCAGTCTGTGCTCCATACAGCCTAACTTACCCAGTGGCGGATTTAGGTATAGGCAACATGGGCAGCCACCCCAGGGCGGCAACTTGCTGGGAACTTGGCGCCCGCACAAAAAAAAACGGAATGGTGACATTTGCACGATTGGTTTTCGATTTCTCATTTGCACATCACGTCAGGGGGATTCAATGCGAGTACGGGTTGTTAAATGTCAATGATCTCAGTATTTGCCTGGCTGCTGCTTCTTGGAAGCCAAGTTGCTCCTATACCATCACTCCATACCCACAGGCAGCCCTTGGCAACCACACATCTACCTCCATCTCATTATGCTCTCCTTTTCTGTTTTCAACCCCTTTTCTACCCTCTCAAAAACAATGTCCTTTACTGCTCTCTCTGCCTGTGTCAAATCCACTCATTCAGGCTTCAGAAAACGCAGCATTCTTGGGATATTTTTTATTTTACCTTTATTTAACCAGGCAAGTCAGTTAAGAACAAATTCTTATTTTCAATGATGGCCTACATTGTACTCATCACACCATTTTACCCAAGTAGAAAAAGAGCACCAAAGGAGGAAGTAGAGAAAAAATGAATGGCGATGGACACATGAAATTTGGTTCCCAAGTTCTGTTTCCAAGAACGTTTGTGAGAATTCTACAAAATAAGTTTTGCTTTCAGAAGACCTGAAAAGAACCGTTTAAGGATGTGATTTATGCGATGCACATTCTACATGACGTTAAGCAAGCCAGCTTGTTTACAACTGGCAAAAAGTTCCAACGAGACTCGCACTGCTGCGTCTCAATACCTGGTACTCTGGTTCTGGATCTTGGGCTCGCTACTCACGCAGATCCAGGATTTGTTTCAGCCAGGGTTCGTTTGCATTTCACACATCCTTTATAATGCAGATCAGGGTACCAAACGCTCTAGGATCCAGACCATACAGAGATATGTGAAAGAGCCCTAGTTTACAACCCCGACTTTAAGTCAGAGCATACCTTTCTTGGCACTGTTACAGCCAGTCCCCAGTGTGGGCATCGCAGAGGGGGTACAATGCCAGCTTCGTCCCACCTTCCCTTCAGCTCAAACACAGACAACGCTCGGAAGTCTCATAAAAGTGACGCAGTCTGTTCCAGAGTTGGGGAGTTGAACGCTTGTCGCTCCGTCTTCACCCTCCACACGATCTGACATCCTTCCCTCACTTGGCCAAATATTTGGCCAACTAGAGCTGGCCTGTGGTTGTAAAAGTGCCATTGGAATCTTGTGTAAAACCAAGTCTATTCTAATACAGAAAAAATAGCCTATTGCGTAATGTATTTTTAACTATTTGTTTTGTGGTCAAGCAAGGTGTCAGAACTTGTCAATCAACAAAACTATCAGAAGGTATTGACTTGTAGACTAATACTATGCAATAATACAATTATAATTTGTTGTAGCTAAGCAACGGAACAATCCAAACTTTTCATAGTGGAGGGAGTCTTATGAATGGAGGAGGGTAGGGCTGGTCTAGGCTATAGGTTGCAACTCCCTGAAATGGCTCAGTCACTGTACTAGTTTCTGATTAATCCAGAGGAACTAGGCTAAGTGTCTGTGCAGTTTTACAAATGTCATGGATCGGGGACCATTCTGCCCTAACCTGGATCAGTTACGATTGACATGACAGAAGGCCATGTGATCAGCAAAATGGGTGGAGGTATAAAGAAGCCTGTTGCACAATCTGGATAGTACTGTGTGTGTTTGTAACACTGCAAACACAGTTCAGTAGTTTTACCAAATATTAATTTGTTTTAGAAGACAATGATACAATGTTGACAAGATATGCCACATCGGAAAGATAACGTGTATAACTGAACAAGATATAAATAAGTGACTACTATCTATGTAGTTAATAACTGGGAAATGTATTGAAAATGTTCTTTAAAAAGGGGCAAGAAGATTTCATAGGAAACACCAGGACTGGAATTATTCTGTGAATAATGTTAAAAGCACCCTTTAGGCTACGTTAAATGCAGTGAGCAATCGCTGTGATTAAAAAACAAAAAAAACACCAGAAATATGACAGCAATTTGCATTACATCAATGCAACTCGCATGTAAAGATTGCGTTAAAATATGTTTAATCGGTGACATTTCAATTTGCTAGTCCAACAAAATCAATCACAAATGTGTATTTTTTATTGAAGGCTAGCTAACGCTAGCTACTGTATCATAGATAATCCAGTGGGAAAAGATAGCTAGCTAGCCACTGTCAACTAGCTGCAAACTGGTCATTTGGCGCACATCAAACATTCGATGAACTGTTGTAGCGTACTACTATGAGTGATTGCGATAGTTCTCACTTTTACATTGTTTTGTATTTGCTCACCTCTATCTTGTCAACATTCCTGGCACATCCGACAACCTTCATGCCGTGTTGGACAAGTGCCCGTGCAACAGCCGCTCCAATCCCGACCGAAGCTCCAGTCACTAGAGCTACTCTGCCTTTCCAGCGCTCCATTTCAATTAATTATTTAGCTATTACAAAGACTAGTTTTACAACTGGTGTAATAGGACGATAAATTTCGTTTACCTAGCTATGTCGGTTCAATAGTGACAATATACACAACAGATACTTGTGTTATATAGGGCGTGCTGTTACACCGTTCAACCCTCCCTAATCCTGTTTTCGCAGCATCCAGGAAAAGGCACGGTGCGGAAACCGAAATCCCTGCGCTCGGGATTAAATATTAAATGACAAACATTGCGCTATGTGTATTTGTTTGGTTGACGTCCCCTCCCGCTTGTTTATTTTACGACTCTTACATTTGCAGTCTTCAAACTCTCCTCAGTGGTGTAAAGTACTTAATTAAAACTACTTAAAATACTACCTAAGTAGTTTTTTCGGGGGTATCTGTATTTTACTATTTAAATTTTGGACAACTTTTTTATTTTACTCCACTACATTCCTAAAGGAAATAATGTACTTTTTACCTCATACATTTTCCCTGCCACCCAAAAGTAGTTGTTACATTTTTAGTGTTCAGCAGGACATGAAAATGGTCCAATTCACACACTTATCAAGAGAACATCCCTGATCATCCCTCTAATCTGGCAAAGTCATTAAACACACATGCTTTGTTTGTGTATTATGCCTGAGTGTGGCTCTGGGTAGCCATAAATAAATACAAACATGAACATCCTGCTGTTTTAATAAGTAATATGACATTTATACTTTTACGTTTCATACTTACGTATACATTGCATTCAGAAAGTATTTAGACCCTTGACTTTTCCCACATTTTGTTATGTTACAGCCTTGTTCTAAAATGGATTAAATAAAACAAAATTCTCATCAATCTACACACAATACCCCATAATGACGAAGGGAAAACAGGTTTTTATAAAACATTTTGCAAATGTATTAAAAATCAAAAACACAAATACCTTATTTACATAAGTATTCAGACCCTTTACTATGAGACTATAAATTGAGCTCAGGCACATCCTGTTTCCATCGATCATCCCTGTGATGTTTCTACATCTTGATTGGAGTTCACCTATGGTCAATTCTATGTATTGGACATGATTTGGAAAGGCACAAACCTGTCTTTATAAGGGCCCACCGTTGACAGTGCATGTCAGAGCAAAAGGTCGAAGGAATTGTCCATAGATCTGGGGAAGGGTACTAAAAAATGTCTGTAGCATTGAAGGTCCCCAAGAACACAGTGGCCTCCATCATTCTTAAATGGAAGAAGTTTGGAACCACCAAGAGCCTTCCTAAAGAGCAATCGGGGGGGAAGGGCCTTGGTCAGGGAGGTGACCAAGAACCCGATCGTCACTCTGACAGAGTTCCAGAGTTCCTTCCTGTGGAGATGGGAGAACCTTCCAGAAGGACAACTTTCTCTGCAGCACTCCACCAATCAGGCCTTTATGGTAGAGTGGCCAGACGGAAACCACTCCTCAGTAAAAGGCAGATGACAGACCGCTTGGAGTTTGCCAAAAGGCACCTAAAGGACTCTCAGACCATGAGAAACAAGATTATCTGGTCTGATGAAACCAAGATGAATGCCAAGTGTCACATCTGGAGGAAACCTGGCACCACCCTTATGGTGAAGCATGGTGGTGGCAGCATCATGCTGTCGGGATGTTTTTCAGCGGCAGGGATTGGGAGACTAGTCAGGATTGAGGGAAAGATGAACAGAACAAAGAAAATGTCAGAAAACACACCAGCTAGCTGGTCTGCACACGCTCTGAGGGTACGGCTAGGGAGCCTCCTGGGCCGGCAGACTTGTGAGGGTTAACAGTTCAGAAATGGCACTTGCCCGATTAAAAAAGCTACCTGAATTTGAATATTTAAATATAAATGTTGCTGTACGCTGTCACTCTCTAGTTTTATGTTTGTGTGTATGTGTGCATGTCTGTCTGTCTGTCTGTAAGATAAACATTCATCCATACCTTACTTTTGCCAACTAATCAACACAACTCTGAGTATCTCCAAACGTTAATGCAAATATTGTCATGTTTTTCACATGTATTTTAACTTGCATGTTTTGTTGTCCATTTATCAATGCAATATCCATGGATTTCAGTTTCTATGTGAGCATAAAAAACACCAACTTGTTTGTTTGTCTGTCTGTCTGTTTTAGGGGAGCTGAATGATTTACTAGATCAGTTCACTCCATATTCCTCCTGAGTGAAATATTAGCCATGTTTACATGCACAGGAATAATCATATATTAAATTCATTATGGCAGTAGGCAGATTATGCAATAGTCATGTAAACACCTTACTATGTTAATCTTAAATCAGTGTAAAGTCAAAATCAGGTGAACACCTTATTTGGAGTTCCAGCGGTGTTTTTGATCTGCGCATGTGCCAGCACCATTAGCGCATCCCTCATTCTTTAGCACGAGTTGTGAACAACAACAGACGCGTTTTAGAAAGTTTTCACTCGATTTGTCCGAACTCAGAATCAAATATAGTTCTCAAAAATAACATGGTCGCTGTTATGTTTATTGTAATTGCCTATTTTATTCAGATGTACTCTTGCAAAGCATGTAAACGTTTTAATCGAACTATTATATTAATCTGACTATCCACAATAATCGCATTACTGTGTGTGTCTCACCGTACTGATTCACTTATGAAACTTTGGCTCCCCTCGGTGGCAAAATAATGCCACATCCTGGTGGTGTGACGAGGGTTTACTGTTTTGCAATAGTTACTTTGTGAAGATGTCACTACCTACGGTAGTCTTCCAGTTGGTGACAGATTTTCATGTAAATATTCTAAAATCGACTTTCATAAAATATGCACGTTCTCCCACAGAGATGTGTTTGTCAAATTAGTAAAAAATAACTTTTGGGTTTAAATTCCAATGTATCATATAAAAAGACAAGTTAAATGGGTTTCCATTGTATTTAAGTCTATATATTGTTCCGTTATATAGCGAATGTGCATACTCTGGTATTGGCAGGTGTGCTCTAGCCAACAGCTCGCTGGTATACATGAGCAAATATTTAAATTTGTCAAATGGCAGCCAAGTATCAATCAGGTCACCAGAATAAGTCCACTGATATTTATTGGAAAAGAGCATCAAGCTAATCACCTTGCACTTTCACCATCCTGAGAAGTTTATTGTATTTATTTAATCGGTTTTCACTTCACAAAAGATAGCACTTACAGCTGACTGGGGCAGCTCTAGCAGGGCAGAAATTTGACCAACTGACTTGTTGGAAAGGTGGCGTCCTATGACCGTGCCAGATTGAATGCAACTAAGATCTTCAGTAAGGCCATTCTACTGCCAATGTGTGTCTATGGAGATTGTATGGCTGTGTGCTCCATTTTATACACCTGTCAGCAACGGGTGTGGCTGAAATAGCCAAATCCACTAATTTGAAGGTGTCATCACATACTTTTGTGTATATAAAGTATTTAACTTTCATTCAAATGTCCTTCGCAAGTTGGACAATAAAGTACTAATCTGTTGTCTCACTCTTCTTCAATGGATGTGCGAAGTATCTGGATATTGGCGGGAACTGAAACAGGCTGTCATACACGTAGATGCAGAGCATACCAAACATGCTCAATGGGTGACATGTCTGGTGAGTATGCAGGCCATGGAAGAACATTTTCAGCTTCGAGGAATAGTGTACAGATCCTTGCAACATGGGGCCGAGCATTGTCATGCTGAAACATGAGGTAATGGCGACGGATGAATGGCATGATAATGGGCCTCAGGATCTCATCACTGTATCTCTGTGCATTCAAACTGCCATTGATAAAATGTAATTGTGTTCATTGTCTGTAGCTTATACCTGCCCATACCATAACCCCACCATAGGGCTCTCTGCCCACATGATGCCATACATGTTGTCGGTCTGCGGTATTGAGGCTGGTTGGACGTACTGCCAAATTCTAAAGTGACGCTGAAGGCAGCTTATTCAACTCTCTGGCAACCGCACTAGTGGACAGCATGACCTCTGTGGCATTGTCTTGTGACAAACTGCATATTTTAGTGGCCTTTTTTTTGTCCTCAGCACAAGGTGCATCTGTGTAATGATCATGCTGTTCAAACAGCTTCTTGATATGCCATACCTGTCAGGTGGATGGATAATCACTGCAAATGAGAAATGCTCACTAACAGGGATGTAAACAAATTTGTGCATAAAATTTGAGCGAAATTAGCTTTTTGTGCGTATGGAACATTTCTTGGATCTTTAATTTCAGCTCACAAAGCATGTGTTTATATTTGTTTCATTGTGAACAGTAGGGCAAAGGGGCTGCCATAGGACAGCCACAGAATTGGCCACTTCTAATTGCCCTTCTAAAGCTTTCAGTCAGTGGTCTCACCCTCAAAGAGGAAGAGAGCATCAGATGAGTCTACCAGTTTCCTTACCTCTATAGTCACCTGTAAGAGGAGCAGGGAGTCCAGCCCTTCAAGAAGACCAGGGTGCTGCCAGCTAGAGGGCAACACTCTGAAGAAAAATAGGCAGTATGAGGACATTGGCATTTTCAATGTGCTAGTCCCAAGTGCATTTTCGATCTCTCGGAAGAGGACCTGGGATGGGAATTAGCCAGTGGCCCAGGAACTCAAGAGTCCGAATGAAGTCTGAATAGACAGAGGGTCCAGTGAGGAGAGTGACTCGTCTAAACTATAGTCGACCAAACAACTAAAAACTGTATTTGTTTTGTTTGTCGTTACAATTATGTTTTGTGTTGTTCCAACTACAACCAACCACGGCCCACATATGGTGAAATTGTTTAAGTATTATTAAATTACTTCATGAAATTGGGAATAAAAATATATTATTTCCATGATCTGCATGTCCTTGTTTCTTCAAATTTGAGATGGGATTTGACTATTGCTACATAACAATTACAAAGTTATTCAAGAACAGCATTCTCTCAGTTCACTATACAACAAATAATTCAAATATAGAAACATTTATTTTACAATTTCAGCAAAAAATATTACACAATTCCAGTTTAGTTGTACACAGTGTTTTAAAACACCTAAATACACTTTTACAGTCATTATGTCAGTAGAAAAAAATATTGGATATTCATGATACAAAATGTACACTTCCCTACAAATAAAAATTGCATACACATGTACATAGCATTGTGTGAATGACCAACAATGGTCTTAAACATTACAAACTTTTATTTAAAAAAAGTAGTATTGTCTTCACATTTTAGCTCAATATTTAATTCCAACACAAGATCATGAAAAAATTGCACTGTATAAAATGTCGCTTAAAACCACAATTAATTTTTTTTTACGACTTCCAACCCAAGTTATAAATCATAACATAATCAAAATAAAATGCTCTTTACATGTGCAATGGACAGGGTCAATGTACTGCAAATATCCTTGTTCTAAACAGCCTACTAAGTATTCAATAAACTGCCATGTATTTGGGAGAGTCTTACCACCTTTGCAAGATGATCATTCGTCAACAGGTACAACAACCCTGTTTACTCCCTCAAGACAAAAACATAGCATTACTACATAAACGCCAATGCTTTAAAGTAAACATGTTTCGATCGATCCATTCTGGCATTGCAGTCCTGGACTGACTGGTGGAGCATTTTAGGAGAACATAGATCAATGTATCACAAGAGAAAAAGCATAAATCAAAATGGGGTTTTTAAAGTTTCCCTCAATGGACATGGTCTCATTTCTTCTCCCCGCAGTGACGGTTTGATTGAATAGTTCAATTATAGTAATTGAAACCATGTGAAGTTATTTTGCTACTTCACTAATAATATTAGTGTAAAAGAGAAGGGACAATTCATCAACTAGCACAGATATAATCATCAACTAGCAAAGATATAATACTTATGTTAGCATAATTGTGAAATCTATTTAGCTGGAATAGCCAGACATTCTATATTTTGGATTGCAAAAAGAACACGCAAAACTCAAAGACAGGGATAAAAAACGAATAAACAAAAAAAACTTCAATGTCCTCAAAAAAAGTGTTAACTTAGATTTGTCAATTTTGAACAGCTTTGGTTTTCCATACATGCTGCTTACTTGCCTGGGTAAAACTATGAACATTTATAGAAAGTGAAACCAAAGAAAGTGAGCAATTTTGCATTCCCCAGTCAATCCTACATTCCAGTTTAATAAGAAGAGACATATACAACATTATTAAACGATTTTACAATAAAGACCCTTCATAAGTAAAGTTGAATAAAGCCATATCGTGCAGCATCTCTTACCAATGTGCCACGTAGATTTTATTTTATAGAACTTCTCCAAATTGTCTCCACAAAGCATGGAAGGAACACTTTTAGTTGAAACTGCTGACCAACAGTTAAAATCTACAACACATACTAGTGTACTGGATTTATATCAATTTCAGAAAATGTAAGGAAGAAGGTTAGATTAAGGAAGGGTGTGATTTCTGCATCAAGCATATTTCATACTCTACTTTAGAATTATTCCTGAGGAGAAGAGGGGAACAAAAACTTAACTACACAGCAGGCAATGTAAGCAGTCTTTCTGAACAACATCCAAGTCAAAACTTTGCATTCAACTAAGACAAAACACTTAAAGAAAATCTGAAACGCTGAGAAAGTAATAACGCGACAAAACCTAAACAAAGGAAATCAATATTAATGAATGCTTGCATGTCCAACTGGGTTTTGATGATAACAACATGGCATGATGGTGACATGTCACAAACATAGAGGGTCTTTACAGGGAAGCTGTTAACTTTTAAAGGCAGGAGAACACATAGTTGTTTGCTAGTCTCTTCAACTATTCACTATCATTACATATACATAAGTGTTGCAGAAACCCATCCATGGTTAAGAGCCAGTGTCACCTCAGATGGCCTGCCTCTCCACTATCTCAGTCAGTCTGAGACAGTGGAGAAGTTGGAGGACTGAAATAGGGCACCAGGCCATGCCAAGTCAGACCAGGCTGTATACTTTTACTCTCATTCAGCAAGGCACTAAGATTGTCATTCAAGTTTATCATTGCAAGTGCTTAATGCATTTAAAACACCTATAATACCCATCACCAACCCCTCCCCCTGCGCAAACCAGTCTAGAGACACTCCTTATGAGTTTGGGAAGCCACCAAGGTCTCTCTACTGTCTCGGTGCTGCTGACCTCAGTATGTTTTTCTGCCACACGGTTTAGTGTTTTCGTAATGAGGTCGTTCCAGAGACTGCCTGGGATTATCCCAGAGGGATAATAGTTAGAGCCCTTACAGTTCCCTCTCTGGACATATCACCTGGAAGAGAGCCATCATTGGCATCAAATCACAGCTCTTCAAATAGACAAAGTGCTGCTACTATAGTATTATTCATTCAGATCCAAAAATGTACTTCTTAAAAGATGGGGGGCTTTTCTTTCCCCTTTACATTTGGACAGTTTGCCCAACTCCACTTTTGATCAACGCAATAAAGAGGAATCCAAGAATGAGAAACTGCTCGCCAAGTGAGCACAGCAAGAAAACAAAAACAAGAATCAACACGGTGCTTTGCAGAGAGTGGTTGTTTCTGGCTGGCTTTACCCAAGTGTCAGTCTGGGTTTGGTTCAGCGAGAGTCTCAGGGGGGCTGTCAGAGCAGTGGCTCCAAATCAGGAGAATGGAAAAAGTGACTGAGTAAGAGGCGCACTCACGCAGGGTGATGGAGATGGACATATGGGCAGAGACACCTGGGAGATGCACGGAGAAGCAGAGCGGAGCGTGAATAAGTAAGTGAGACGGGCAACCTCAGAATGGCCGTGCCAGACCTAATCCCCTTGACGCAGGAAGTCCCTGCCATCACAGAGAGCGAGCCTCTCAGGCGCCATACTTTCTCCATCTCCCAATAACTGATGTGTCTAGACTGGCTTGCCAATGCTAACCCCCCCTTTTCCCCCAGACCCTTTTTGAGAAACAACAGCCCACTTCTGTCTTAGTATATCAACACAGTCCCTGTGTGAGTGGTATTCAGGTTCAGTGCTGACCCCTACTGGTCTCAGTTGTTACTGCGGTTGAATGTCTCCAGCACTGTGGTGTTGGTTTTCTCAAACACCCACTGCTGGCTGGAGACACTGGGGTCACACATGTTCATAAACACCTTTCTCTCTGTGGGGTTGCTGTCGATACAGCTGTTACTGATGTGGTGGTATAAACTTTTATCCTACAGAGATAAAGGGAGAGAAAAGAGGTGAGCGAGATGGCAATGATTATTTAATTAGTGCATTTAACTGAAAATATTTTCCAAATTAGGTACTTTTAAAAACACATTTATTAGCCTGCATGGAAAACTAGGAGTCATTTGTTTCTAACAGGATACACCAAACTTAAAAGGTGAATGTCTAGGAGTTTATCTAGGAGAAAACTGCCTTATCAATGAGTAGCAGCTGTGTCATTTCATCAAAAGGAGAAGGAAATACAAAGGATCAAAAATACATCTTGAAGCTTGCTCAGCTCGAGCAAAAAAAGTGCACCATAAGCAACTCACAAACTTGCCTTTTCATACTTGGAAAAAGATTGTGTGTGTGGGAGAAAGAGAGACCTTACCTTCCTGTAGCGCCACAGCTGGTTGCCCTTCATGCCGTGGCAGTCATACAGGGTGACGGGGCTGTTGTGGGAGATGGCATCAAAGCACACCTTCTTAGTGTGCATGGGGTCCCCCACGCGGATGTCCTCCCTCCAGCCAAACGTGAACACCTGGAGGGGGCAGAGACAACCTGGATCAGAACACCTCAGGAGTGGGGCCCCCACTTCCAGCTCGCCTCTTGGAGCCAGTGTCACTCCTGATTCTGGAGTCCACAGGGCAGGCATTTCTTCTAGCCCAGTACTAACACCTGATTTAACTCATCAAGTCTTTGAGATGTGTTAGTAATAAGCTGGAACAAAAACCTGCACACCTTGTGAGTCTTCAGAACTAGGGTTGAAGAGAACTGCCCTGGGAGTTCCAACAACGGTCACCGCCACGTGACGTTCACTCATAGGGAACAAAATAGTTGTTTGGAAGAGGCTTCTCTGCTGTAACATTCAAAAAGCCCCGGCTTGGACTGTAGCCAGAAAGAGCTCTTTGATTTGCACTGATGCAGTTTGTCGTCCCAGCATTGAATACAAATTGCAACCATGACAGAGATTAAACTACAACAGCCTTTTAAATTACTGTAATTAAACTGTCAAAGCACAGAGCAGGCAACTTAGAAAACAAAGAGAAAATATGGCCATCCATCAACATTCGGTTATGAGCTCTTCTAAAAATTATTTGGGATGACAAGGGGAAAAAAATGGGACTACATTTGAAGAGAAGAGATAATGAAGGTGTGTGTGTCTGAGTGAGAGAGAGTGTGTGCACCAGTGAGTGTGTGTGGGGGTTGGTTCTTCTAACCGTGTGGGGACCTAAAATGTACAAAAGTCCCCACAAGGATAGTAAAATTAGGAACATTCGCCTCCGTGGGGACATTTCCCATGTCTCTGTGAGGACGATGGCTAATTTAAGAATAGGGGTTAGGTTTAGAGTTAGAATTAAGTTTAGGGTTACTGAAATACATTTTAGGTCCCCACGAGAACAGAAAAACATAACGTGTGTGTGTGTCAGTAGTACTTATGAAGGCAGAAAGCGGTCTGTACACAGTACAAAATTAAGGTTAAGTGTATGCAAAACTAGAGAAAACTAGCACGTTACAGCAGACAGATGTCTGTATTTAGTTGTGTGTACTAAGCTCCTCACCTGTCCATGGCTCCACCCAGCCTCGCCCCGCCCCTTAAGACATGTCTCCAGGCGGATGGGCGACCCAGACGAAAAGTGTTTATTCTCCATGCACATGCCACTGCCTACGTTGCGCAGCTAAAACACACAGAAGCAGACAAACCAGTTAACAGAGAAAGACAAATGTCATCATTCCATACTAGTCAGTGTATTAACCACTGACTAGAGCTCTGTCTGGATCTCTCAGCACTATCTGTCAGTTCTCCTCTTTAGTGAAAAAGTGTGATGAGTAATGAAGACGAGGCTATGGCAGGAGCTTGGCCTTTTGACAGCTGATGTGACGAAGTGACACCGGGCTGTCACAGGCCAGACACAGTCTCTCTTTCTCTTCTAACATTCTCTCTCTCTCTCCTACTTACTTTCTCTCCATCTACTGTTTCTCTTTCTAGCCTTTTGTCTCTCTCTCTCTAAAGAATTAGTAAATGAATGTGTACCTCTCCCCAGGCGGCAGCAGGGGGCTCCACAGGTGGGTAGTGCTTGGGCAGGTCCCAGGCCACCTCTGTCATGAACCATTTGAAGCTCTTACAGTTGAGGCTGCTCCTCAAGTCCTTCTGCACAGTCATGTCTCCTGCCGACAGGTGCCTGTACTCTGGCCTTCGCTGGTAGATATATTCAGCATACTCATCCATCCACACCTCTGCCACTCGCTTTAGGTTCTGTACAGGGACCAAGGGAGAAGAGAAAGGGTTAAAACAGTGTTGCTCCACAATGACTGTAGGAGAGGGATGGATGCATGGTGCCAGTCTTCTGGGTTCTTGTTGACTACTGGATGGCTGAACAATAATATACTGAACAAAAATATAAGCGCAACACGCAACAATTTCAACGAGTTAGAGTTCATGTGAGGAAATCATTAAATTCTATGGATTTCACATGACTGCACAGGGGTGCAGCCATGGGTGGGCATAGGCCAACCAATCCGAATGAGTTGTCAAAAGGGCTTTATTACAGACAGAAATACTCCTCAGTTTCATCAGCTGTTAGGGTGGCTGGTCTCAGACGATCCAGCAGGTGAAGAAGCCAGATGTGGAGGTCCTGGGCTGGCATGGTTACACATGGTTTGCCATTGTGAAGCTGTGTGGAAGTATTGACAAAAATCTCTAAAACGACGCTAATGCCGACAGCTCTGGTCGGCATTCCAATAGCACGCTCCTACAAAACGTGAGACATCTGTTGCATTGTGTTGTGTGATAAAACTGACCATTTTAGAGAGGCCTTCGATTGTCCCCATGCTGTTTATTCAGGTTCTTGGTATGCCACACATGTCAGGTGGATGGATTACCATGGCAAAGGAGAATTGCTCACAAACACAACATTTTAGGGAATAAAGCTTTTTGTACCTAGGAAACATTTCTGGGATCTTTTATTTTATAACATGGGACCAACACTTTACATGTTCCGTTTTATACTATTGTTCAGTATAATACCTCATTTATTTTAGTCAAAGACAGGTTGAGGAGGGTTTAGGGGATGTGCCTGTGGGGTAGAGTTGGGCGATATGGAAGAAAATACATATTGCGATAAATTGCCTGAATTGATGAGATAAATAGAATGATAAGTTTCTAGCATTAATGTGCACCACAGTTTAAAACGATCCTTTAAACTACTACTACGAGTTTGATGGTTGTAGCTATCAATTGTCCCATTAACAAATCACCAATATTAGCAAACTTATTTCATTTCAAACTTCACATTTCTCTAGTATAGGCCACTGAACATTATCAGAAAAATGCGTGAGACAAGTGATAGGTGTCGATAATTTTGGGTTTATTGTCCCAACTACTGTGGGGTGGTGCGGATGGCGGTGTCTAGGAGGCAGCTGCAGTCAAGTTTTGGGGGAGCAAAAAAAAAAAAGAAGCGGCGCCGCAGGCCAGCAATTAATGTCTCTGTGACTCTGAGTTACACCCTTTTCTCTTGAGCTCACTTCAAAAAGGAACAAAAGGGAACCAGAATGATGCTAAACACAAAGCTGTGCTTAATAGGCACTTTCTATTTTAGGTACAATATTCACCCCACGATCATTCACAGATTTCATTCTTTCGGCATCATGTTATGGAAAATCAATCAATATGAATGTACATATTATGCATGGTTTTTGAACTATTGCATTGGCGGCCATTTCTAACTGGAGGCCTTTGTGCTTATGCTTATGTCTTTGTTGCTGCGTCTCCTTTCTGAAGAAATACATGAACAATTGACCCGACTCCTCAGTCATTAACATTCCTCACTCAGACAGAACAGGCCTTCCTCATCTGAGAGACTATTCCCCCATGGTGGGGGAACACAACACAAAAATGAACCCCCCAAAAAAACAGGCCAATAGTATTCAATTACACATTCGACCAAGCCAATGGTTTGGGCAAGGATCAGCATACATAATGGATCGTTTCAGCTGCATTCCAAAGGTTTCAAAAGAATGTGGAAATGCACTATATATACACAAAAGTATGTAGACACCCCTTCCAATTAGTGTATTTGGACATTTCGCCACACTCGTTGCTGACAGGTGTATAAAATCGAGCACACAGCCATGCAATCGCCATAGACAAACATTGGAAGTAGAATCGCATTACTGAAGAGCTCAGTGACTTTCAATGTCATAGGACGCCACCTTTCCAACAAGTCAGTTGGTCAAATTTCTTCCCTGCTAGAGCTGCCCCGGTCAACTGTAAGTGCTGTTATTGTGAAGTGGAAACGTCAAGGAGCAACAATGGCTCAGACGCAAAGTGGTGGGTCACACAATTGCACAGAATGGGACCGCCGAGTGCTGAAGTGCGTAAAAATCATGCGTCTTCGGTTGCAACACTCACTACCGAGATCCAAACTGCCTCTGTAAGCAACGTCAGCACAAGAACTGTTTGTTCGGAGCTTCATGAAATGGGTTTCCATGGCCATAAGATCACCATGTGCAATGCCAAGCGTCGGCTGGAGTGGTGTATAGCTCGCTGCCATTGGACTCTGGAGCAGTAGAAATGCATTCTCTGGAGTGATGAGTCACGCTTCAGCATCTGGCAATCCAACGGAAGAATCTGGATTTGGCGGATGCCAGGAGAACGCTACCAGCCGGAATGCATAGTACCAACTGTAAAGTTTGGTGGATGAGGAATTTTTATTTTTTATTTCACCTTTATTTAACCAGGTAGGCTAGTTGAGAACAAGTTCTCATTTGCAACTGCGACCTGGCCAAGATAAAGCATAGCAGTGTGAACAGACAACAGGGTTACACATGGAGTAAACAATTAACAAGTCAATAACACAGTAGAACAAAAGGGGAGTCTATATACAATGTGTGCAAAAGGCATGAGGAGGTAGGCGAATAATTACAATTTTGCAGATTAACACTGGAGTGATAAATGATCAGATGGTCATGTACAGGTAGAGATATTGGTGTACAAAAGAGCAGAAAAGTAAATAAATAAAAACAGTGTGGGGATGAGGTAGGGCTATTTACCAATAGATTAAGTACAGCTGCAGCGATCGGTTAGCTGCTCAGATAGCTGATGTTTGAAGTTGGTGAGGGAGATAAAAGTCTCCAACTTCAGCGATTTTTGCAATTCGTTCCAGTCACAGGCAGCAGAGTACTGGAACGAAAGGCGGCCGAATGAGGTTGGCTTTAGGGATGATCAGTGAGATACACCTGCTGGAGCGCGTGCTACGGATGGGTGTTGCCATCGTGACCAGTGAACTGAGATAAGGCAGAGCTTTACCTAGCATGGACTTGTAGATGACCTGGAGCCAGTGGGTCTGGCGAAGAATATGTAGCGAGGGCCAGCCGACGAGAGCATACAAGTCGCAGTGGTGGGTGGTATAAGGTGCTTTAGTGACAAAACGGATGGCACTGTGATAAACTGCATCCAGTTTGCTGAGTAGAGTGTTGGAAGCAATTTTGTAGATGACATCGCTGAAGTCGAGGATCGGTAGGATAGTCAGTTTTACTAGGGTAAGCTTGGCGGCGTGAGTGAAGGAGGCTTTGTTGCGGAATAGAAAGCCGACTCTTGATTTGATTTTCGATTGGAGATGTTTGATATGAGTCTGGAAGGAGAGTTTGCAGTCTAGCCAGACACCTAGGTACTTATAGATGTCCACATATTCAAGGTTGGAACCATCCAGGGTGGTGATGCTAGTCGGGCATGCGGGTGCAGGCAGCGATCGGTTGAAAAGCATGCATTTGGTTTTACTAGCGTTTAAGAGCAGTTGGAGGCCACGGAAGGAGTGTTGTATGGCATTGAAGCTCGTTTGGAGGTTAGATAGCACAGTGTCCAATGACGGGCCGAAAGTATATAGAATGGTGTCGTCTGCGTAGAGGTGGATCAGGGATTCGCCCGCAGCAATAGCAACATCATTGATATATACAGAGAAAAGAGTCAGCCCGAGAATTGAACCCTGTGGCACCCCCATAGACTGCCAGAGGACCGGACAGCATGCCCTCCGACTTGACACTGAACTCTGTCTGCAAAGTAATTGGTGAACCAGGCAAGGCAGTCATCCGAAAAACCGAGGCTACCGAGTCTGCCGATAAGAATATGGTGATTGACAGAGTTGAAAGCCTTGGCCAGGTCGATGAAGACGGCTGCACAGTACTGTCTTTTATCGATGGCGGTTATGATATCGTTTAGTACCTTGAGTGTGGCTGAGGTGCACCCGTGACCGGCTCGGAAACCAGATTGCACAGCGGAGAAGGTACGGTGAGATTCGAGATGGTCAGTGACCTGTTTGTTGACTTGGCTTTCGAAGACCTTAGATAGGCAGGGCAGGATGGATATAGGTCTGTAACAGTTTGGGTCCAGGGTGCAGCTTTCCAATCCTTGGGGATCTCAGACGATATGAAAGAGAGGTTGAACAGGCTGGTAATAGGGGTTGCGACAATGGCGGCGGATAGTTTCAGAAATAGAGGGTCCAGATTGTCAAGCCCAGCTGATTTATACGGGTCCAGGTTTTGCAGCTCTTTCAGAACATCTGCTATCTGGATTTGGGTAAAGGAGAACCTGGAGAGGCTTGGGGGCGGAGCTGTTGGCCGAGGTTGGAGTAGCCAGGCGGAAGGCATGGCCAGCCGTGGAGAAATGCTTGTTGAAGTTTTCGATAATCATGGATTTATCGGTGGTGACCGTGTTACCTAGCCTCAGTGCAGTGGGCAGCTGGGAGGAGGTGCTCTTGTTCTCCATGGACTTCAGTGTCCCAGAACTTTTTGGAGTTGGAGCTACAGGATGCAAACTTCTGCCTGAAGAAGCTGGCCTTAGCTTTCCTGACTGACTGCGTGTATTGGTTCCTGACTTCCCTGAACAATTGCATATCGTGGGGACTATTCGATGCTATTGCAGTCCGCCACAGGATGTTTTTGTGCTGGTCGAGGGCAGTCAGGTATGGAGTGAACCAAGGGCTGTATCTGTTCTTAGTTCTGCATTTTTTGAACGGAGCATGCTTATCTAAAATGGTGAGGAAGTTACTTTTAAAGAATGACCAGGCATCCTCAACTGACGGGATGAGGTCAATGTCCTTCCAGGAGACCCGGGCCAGGTCGATTAGAAAGGCCTGCTCACAAAAGTGTTTTAGGGAGCGTTTGACAGTGATGAGGGGTGGTCGTTTGACTGCGGCTCCGTAGCGGATACAGGCAATGAGGCAGTGATCGCTGAGATCCTGGTTGAAGACAGCGGAGGTGTATTTGGAGGGCCAGTTGGTCAGGATGACGTCTATGAGGGTGCCCTTGCATACAGAGTTAGGGTTGTACCTGGTGGGTTCATTGATGATTTGTGTGAGATTGAGGGCATCTAGCTTAGATTGTAGGACTGCCGGGGTGTTAAGCATATCCCAGTTTAGGTCACCTAACAGAACAAACTCTGAAGCTAGATGGGGGGCGATCAATTCACAAATGGTGTCCAGGGCACAGCTGGGAGCTGAGGGGGGTCGGTAGCAGGCGGCAACAGTGAGAGACTTATTACTGGAGAGATTAATTTTCAAAATTAGTAGTTCGAACTGTTTGGGTATGAACCTGGAAAGTATGACATTACTTTGCAGGCTATCTCTGCAGTAGACTGCAACTCCTCTCCATTTGGCAGTTCTATCTTGACGGAAGATGTTATAGTTGGGTATGGAAATCTCTGAATTTTTGGTGGCCTTCCTGAGCCAGGATTCAGACACGGCAAGGACATCAGGGTTAGCAGAGTGTGCTAAAGCAGTGAGTAGGAATAATGGTCTGGGGCTGTTTTTCATGGTTCGGGCTAGGCCCCTTAGTTCCAGTGAAGGGAAATCATATCGCTACAGCATACAATGACATTCTGGATGATTCTGTGCTTCCAACTTTGTGGCAACCGTTTGGGGGAGGCCCTTTCCTGTTTCAGCATGACAATTCCCTCGTGCACAAAGTGAGGTCCATACAGAAATGGTATTTCGAGATTGGTGGAAAAACTTGTCTGGCCTGCACAGAGCCCTGACCTCAAACCCATTGGATCACCGACTGCGAGCCAGATCTAATCGCCCAACATCCGTGTCCAACTTCACTAATGCTATTGTGGCTGAATGGAAGCAAGTCTCAGCAGCAATGTTCCAACGTCTAGTGAAAAGCCTTTCCAGAAGAGTAATAGTAATAGGAGCAAAGGGGACTCCATATTAATGCCTATGATTTTTTTAATGAAACATTCGATGAGCAGGTGTCGACATACACTACGTGACCACAAGAAAAACAAAAGCATAGAACTTATTTTCAAATCTGAAGATTCCGTACCTGCAAACCTGTTTAACCTCTTGCGCCGAGCCATCCCGGATCCGGTATCGTGACTACAGCCTCAAGCTCATTACCATAAGCAACGTTAACGATTTCTAAAAATCGCAAATGAAATTGAATAAATATGCCTGCTCTCAAGCTTAGCCTTTTCTTATACAACACTGTCATCTCAGATATGCTTTTGAACCATAGAAAATCAATCAATTGTGTAAGAGTGTTGATGGCTAGCTTAGCATTTAGCGTAGCATTTAGCACGCAACATATTCACAAAAACCAGCAAAGGAATCAAATAAAATAATTTACCTTTGAAGAACTTCAGATGTTTCAATGAGGAGACTCTCAGTTACATAGCAGATGTCCAGTTTTTCCTGAAAGATTCTTTGTGTAGGACAAATCGCTCCGTTTTGTTACTACACATTTGGCTACCGAAACGAACCGAAAATTCAGTCACCTAAACGTCGAACTTTTTTTCAGAATTAACTCCATAATATCGACCGAAACATGGCAAACGTTGTTTGAATCAATCCTCAAGGTGTTTAGTCAAATATCTCTTCATTGATATGCCGTTCGTGGAAGCATGGTTTTTCTCAGAATCCTATGGAAAAATACCAGCAGCTGAGTTTTGCGCACCAATTTCCACGCAGGACACCGTGCGGACACTTGGCAAATGTAGTCTCATATGGTCAATCTTCCAATGATATGCCTGCAAATACGTCACAATGCTCCAGACCCCTTGGGGAAACGATAGAAAGGGTAGGCTCATTCCTGTCGCATTCATAGCCATATAAGGAGATAATGCAAAACGTAGCCTCAGAAATCCTGTTCATTTCCTGGTTGCAGAAACATCTTGGTTTTGCCTGAAGCTTTTGTTCTAGGGCACTCACAGTGAAAATCTTTGCAGTTCTGGAAACGTCAGAGTGTTTTCTTTCCAAAGCTATCAATTCCATGCATAGTCGAGCATCTTTTCGTGACAAAATATTGCGCTTAAAACGGGCACGTCTTTTTATCCAAAAATTAAATACTGCCCCTAGAGTCTGAAGAGGTTAACCTCTTTGGGCTAGGGGGCAGTATTTTGACGAACGGATGAAAAGCGTGCCCAAAGTAAACTGCCTGTTATTCAGGCCCAGAAGCTAGGATATGCATATAATTGGTAGATTTCGATAGAAAACACTCAAGTTTCTAAAACTGTTAAAAGAATGTCTGTGAGTATAACAGAACTGATATGGCAGGCAAACCCAGAGGACAAACCATCAAAACTATTTTTTTTTAGCCTACCACTGTTTCCAATGGCTGTCATGTTTATTATGGGTCGAAATCCTCCCAGATTGCAGTTCCTAGGGCTTCCACTAGATGTCAACAGTCTTTAGAAAGAGTTTCAGGCTTGTTTTTAGAATTTGTAGTTTTTCTAACTGGCTCCCATTTTGGCTTAAAGGTTTTCATGCGCATGGATGAGAGCGCATTCTTTGTTGTTTATCTCCGGTAAAGACAATAACGATTCTCAGTCTTAAATGTTATTGTTTATTTATGTATTAGGGTACCTGAGGTTTGAAGTTTATTGGTAACATTTGGGATTCATTTTGTAAAGATTTTGAAGGAGTGAAACCGGAGTTTTTGGAGATATAAAGGACTTTATCGACCAAAAGGACCATTTGTGATGTAGCCGGGACCTTTTGGAGTGTCAACATAGGATCTTCAAAGGTAAGGCATTTAATTATATTGCTATTTCTGACTTTCATGGTGCACCTGCCTGGTTGAAAAATGTTTTTCATGCTTTTGTATGCGGGGCGCTGTCCTCAGATTGTGATTTACGGTGTGCTTTCGCCGTAAAGCCTTTTTGAAATCTGACACAGCGGCTGGATTAACAAGAAGTTAAGCTTTATTTTGAAGTATGACACTTGTATTTTCATGAATGTTAAATATTTCTGTAATTTGAATCTCGCGCACGGCAATTTCACCGGATGTTGCCAAGGTGGGTCGCTAGCGGAACGCCTGCGCCAGAAAGGTTAAAGTGTCTTTACAGCGTATTCCTCATCAAGGTTTAGTTATCTAGCTTTGTGTAATTTGGGGACAAAACCAATAGGGGGCCATATCACAAGGACAAAGAAACCTTGGAAGAAAAGCAGGGGAAAAAAAACAAAGGCATTTGTTAAGTCTCTTTTTTCTGAACGCTTACGTTGTTAAAACACAGCGCCAGGCGAGGCAGGTGCATGAGGTTAAATCAATTCACCACCAGAAAGAAAAGAGGAGTTTCTCACTCGTTCATTCCCACTTGCGGGCCTGACTGTGGAAAACAATCAAAATTCACTTCAAACACTCCACAGCATTTCTGATGGGTGTGACGAGAGTGGGTGGGTTTGTGGCTGCAATATAAAGGTGTCCAACTATTGCAGAGAAACTCAGCAGAGATGAATGCGCTCTTCACTAGACGCTTTCGACAACAAATTCTGCAACATATGTTCCACATTCTGTGGCATTTTTATCTTTGTACATTCCTTATGAAGAGGAGAAGCGAGAGGAAAAGGTGGGTCTAGGAACCAATCCAACACTCACTCTGGCCAGGCTGACCCCGCCGGGGACCTTGTAGGGAACATACTTCCTGTAGATGTGACCCACCCTGGAGCATGGGATGTCCTCCATACGCCCACCACACATCCACACCTGAGGGGGAAGAGAAAGAGATCGCAAGCGAGTGAGGAGAGGGTAGAAAGAGAGAGAGGCTTAACACAGACAGCTGTGTGGGGATCATGGCATCACTGCTGTGTTAGTTTGTGTGTCTCCTGTGTCTGCCCTTGGTGTGTAGCTGTGAACAGTGTGAGGACATGAGAGGCTAACAGGTACTAGGCAAGCAGGGAGGGAGAAAAGAGAGTGGCTCCAGAGGGAGGGATTGGAGGGAAGATAGATAAAGGTAGCAGGGGGGGAGGCAGGCAGGAGGTACGATTAGCTATACAGTGATATCATCACCATACTGACAAGAGAGTGAGACTATTACAAATGCCTCCTGGGGTTCTTTGGACCAACACATCAATTATGACATATTTAGAGCAGTCCTGGCTAAGACTGAAGTAAAACCTGACAAGTCTGAAAATGTGTAGAACTATGTACAGTAGAACTATAAGACTGCATGATGCCGAACTCAGGACTGAAATGTCACAGTTTCAGGAGGTAGTCACCTGGAATGCAATTCAATTAACAGGTGTGCCTCAATTAACAGGTGTGCCTTAATTTGTAGAATTTCTTTCCTTCTTAATGCATTTGAGAAAATCAGTTGTGTTGTGACATGGAAGGGCGGGGGATACAGAAGACGGCCCTATTTGGCCGGATGGCAGAGTGAAGGAAAAGTAGCCAACAATTGCTCAGCAATGTCGTTGGAAAAGCATTCCAGGTGAAGTTGGTTGAGAGTATGCCAAGAGCATGCAAAGCTGTCAAGACAAAGGGTGGCTATTTGAAGAATCTCAAATATATTTAGATTTGTTCCACACTTTTTTTGGTTACTACATGATCCATATGGTGTTATTTCATAGTTTTGATGTCTTCACTATTATTCTACAATGTAGAAAATGGTAAAAATAAAGAAAAACCCTTGAATGAGTAGGTATTCTAAAACTTTTGACTAGTAGTGTACGACTGGGAAAAATCCACTTGAACGCCCCTCCAACTGGTAATTACTCAGATTTTCCTACATGTTGACCTCTAACGTCACCTACTGAGGACATGGCCTTGATAATCGCATTTTCAGCAGTTAAATGTAACAAAACATTATTTATAGAAAGCAATCTATTAAAATGTTTTATTTTTTAACACTCATTTCTTTATAAGCATGATTACTGTACTTTTAGTTTCTCAACAAGTTCAAAGCATGTGAACACATCCAACTGGTATTTACAACTGGTAATTCCCACTTGGTTATGAACGCAGCATAAGATCCATTGATAGATGGGCTTCTGCCTTATGAATGTTTAATAGCGGCTGGGGCTGGCAAGCCTTGGCGTTCTCGGAGGCCAACAGAGCATGAAATATGCTTCAACAACTTGTGTTGCCAGGCTGTAGAGGCATGGAAGGAGGCACGCACACACACACAATGTGCAAAGCTGTCATCAAGGCAACGTATGGCTGCATTGAAGAATCTCAAATATAAAATAGATTTTGATTTGTTTAACACTTTACTTTGGTTACTACATGATTCCATATGTGTTATTTCATAGTGTTGATGTCTTCACTATTATTCTGCAATGTAGAAAAACCCTTGAATAAGTAGGTGTTTTTTAATAAAAAAAAAAAAAAAATGTGTACACAAAAACTATATGGGGGTTTGGAAATGATGCAGACAATTACATTGATAGAAGCCACAATCTGCAATATTAAAGCTGATCTACCCCCTAAAAAAACAACCAAATAAATAGAAATAAACCGTGAAGTGAGTGCTACCGGTACTGGAGCGAAGTTAGAGCGGGCGAGAAGGCCTACGCTCCAGACTTTTGGAAACTCAATCCGCACTCCAGTCAAATTGGGCACACTCCGCTCCTCTCACATAGTCTGGTCTGTACTAAGCTAACTGTTTTTGTGCTTGCCAGTTAAGCTAGCAGTTCTAAGATGTTAGCAGCCAATGGCTAGCAGTTTCTTCCTGCCGATAAAAACAGATGATTGCCATAATGTTCGAGTCATTACTGAATAATTTCATGTAACAAATCAAACATTAACCCTTGTTAACAATGCATGGGAACCTCGCCAACATTTCATTTTAGACACGGCGTCTATTTGAATCGGGCACTTATTTGCTGAAATGTGTGCCACTGCCCAGCTATTAAAAAAGGACAGGAGGCTTTTTGAGACTGCGTTAATTTAAGTTTTAGGGTATATGTGTTCGTATAGTAAGCAAGGTTTGAAGTGATTATGTTTTAGTCAAATGTTAATCTGTTTGGGCTTCTTGAGGTCAATTTGCAGTCTACAAATGATTTGTAATTATGTTTCGGCCCTCTGACCATCGGCTGAATCTAGTTGATGATCCCTGCATTCGGGGAATACAACATATCTGACCCTACAACAGAAGTTAGGGGTAACTTCATCCAACTCCTATCACTTCAGCATCCAAGGCAGGGTCACTTTGCCTGACCTTTGAACCCTGTGCCCTCCCTGACCACCACACTCCACTTGGCATGTTATGTCTTGTTTAAAAACATATATATTTAATGAGAAAGTGGGATCAAAAGTTAATGCAGAGTGCATTCTGTGGATTAGTGTGCAGCGCTGCTAATCCCTCCCTCCCTTGACGACCTCTAAAACCACTGTGGTACGGAGCAGTGTGGGCAGTCTACAATAGAGAACCTATAACACACTACAGCCAATGACAGTTACCAAAGCAGCACTCCATAACCTTTTTCTCTCTGCCGACAGTGGGGCCTAACATATGCATTTGTCAACTGAGGGGTGGGTTTTTGGCAAATGTAAAGTGCTATTTAGAGTTTAATGTTTGTGGTTACATTTACATTAAGATAATAATTTAGCAGATACTTTAATGCATTCGCCTTAAGATAGCTAGGTGAGACAACATATCATAATCGTAGCGAGTACATTTTCCCCCAAAAAAGTGTTTATCAGCAAAATCAGTGCAAGTCGGCCAGGACAAGTGCATGTCTTTTCATTGGCTATATTACCAAAGTATCATCTGACAGCAACAAAGAGAATATTCTCTTGTCTCTGCCATGGTATTATTATCCTTTTATATCAGTTTCTCTCTGCATTCCAACAGTGGAGTCACAGCATTACATCGGTAAAAGGCTACAGAATGATCGGAGTGAATTCTGGGCCGCTTTTAACATTTTGGTCTCCGTCCTATTCCCAGACCAGGCTTGAGATCTGTCAAGAGACTAGACGGCGAATTAAGCTTTCATTTGACGAGAGGAAGGATATGAGGATGGGTTGAGCTGCACCCTCTCCAAACTTTACCCAGGGTTTCAGGTTTTAATGCAGTATTTTGGCCAAGCAGAGGAGTGCCACTGACTTTCGGCAGACTTTACTTAGACTGGCAGTACCACTGAGCTGAATATAAGTGAGTCTACAAGAGCCTTGCTTTAAAACCACAATTAAATTATTTTGATGAGCTTTCCAAAACACTTTAGCTCCAAAGGGGAAGAGGAGGGCTGGGGATTGGAGACAATGGAGAGACTAGTGCTTTACATGTGTACGAGTCCACATAATAAATGACTATCCTATGGAATAATTCATAGTGAGGCAGAACTCTAAAGCATAATCTAATATTGTTTCTGAGTATAATGGATGTAGGAGCTCTCGGTAAAGCAGAGCAGATTTGGACCATGAGGTGAAATCTAAATACCAACTTCCACCATTGCCTTAGAGCTCGTTAGTTAATGGGCTTCTGATAAAACTAGGCAGCGGAGGCTTCAGCTTGTTGGTGGTGAGATTTGGTGTACTTCAACCCTGGTCCTGGAGAACTACGGGATGTGCAAGCATTTGTTCCAGCCCAGCACTGACCTACCTGACTCAACTAGGCATCTTACCCATTTGCCATTTGGCAGACACTCTTATCCAGAGCAACTTACAGAAGTGAGTGCATACATTTTTGTACTTGTCCCCGGTGAGACTCAAACCTACAACCCTGGACTTGCAAGGGCATGCTTTACCAACTGAGCCACACGGGACCAACTTATTATGAAGTGTTACAGTTGTACTTGGGTTGGAACAAAAGCCTGCACACCCTGTGCATCTCCAGGACAAAAAAATAAAAGAACCCAGCTGTAAGCCAATAAGGTAATCTTCCCAAAAATAACAAAACCGTCTTAATGTCCAGTGTCATTGTGGCGTTTTACCTTGAAAGAGATCTCATACTGCTCTCCTCCCCAGATCTCCAGTCCTGTGTCATATCCTCCCAACTCCCAGAACCACTTTCTGTCCACGGCGAAGAGTCCACCAGCCATCACAGGAGACCTCAAGGACAAGAGAGAGAGGGGGGGGGGGGTATAAAATGCCAATACCGGTCACACTCATACCCCAACATGATGACACTGTCCTTTAAATCAAATCACTGGTTTCAGACCAGCCAAAAGGACGGGAAGATATACAAATGATAAGTGTGTAAATCAGTGAGGAAAGGTGGCGGCAATGGCAGGCCTGCGGTTTACAGTCGTCTTTATAGACTGTGCCAGATGAAGGCTTTATAACGCAACTAGACTCAATTTGAGAGTTATGTGCACCAGGCTCAGCTTTTCCCAGGGGGTTCTCTGAACAACACAGAAACAATTAAACCATCAACCACTGCTGAACCTGACTGGCATAATATGTGTCATACTCAATGCATAACGAGAAACAACTCCAGCTCCACTGTAAGGACCGCTTCCCTCAAGTGGCTTTGAATGAATATCAGGGCCTAAGTCTTGCTGTGAACCCCAAGGATGTACACAGAGTGTACAAAACAGACTGACCAGGTGAATTCTGGTGAAAGCTATGATCCCTTATTGATGTCGCAATCCACTTCAAATCAGTGTAGATGAAGGGGAGGAGACAGGTTAAAGAAGGATTTTTAAGCCTGGAGACAATTGTGACCCGTTTCAGGAAACTAGGCGTATGTCGAAGGTCACTACTTCACACGATCGCCACTTGAACGTAATGTAATTTATGTGCCTCAATAACAAACTTGTATGCCATCTGTAAATCCGAATAAAATTATCAAAATTACGAGCCTAGTTGGTTTAGCCACAGAAGAAAAAACAGCAACCTTCCTGCTACCAATGATTGGCTGAGATAATGAGTGGGCTGGACATGCCGAGAGATGAGTTCAGATTGGTCTGCCATATATTTGCATGCTTCTGTTTCTTTGAGCTGGTTAGTATGTGTAGGTAATCCTGTCTAATGGGGCTTTTTCAAAAATATGTTGTTTAGTAGAACTGCATAAGTGTTGGTCTCCACCTTCTGGAGGACCAAGTTTTGAAATCAGTGGAATGAGAGTATGATAGGTAAGGAGAAAACATTGGTCTCCGGATTACATTCTTCAAACTGGGCAACCATGGCATCCGTGACAGAGAGAAGAGTCCAACCATGATGTATACGGGTAAGATAATCTAGCTAGCTACATTTTCAGATATTACACATTTATAATTTTGACAAAGTAATTTTCATTTCAAGTTAAAGTACTGTTAGCTAGCGAGCTAAAGTTAGCTGGCTGGCTCGCTAGCTAACGTCACATGTATGAGCTTATTATTCGTTTCTCAGACATTTGCTTGGCTAGTTATAGTCTAATGTTAGCTAGCTAACATTGAACCTGGTTGATTAACTACCTGCCGATTCATGCAGGGTAGTAACGTCATGAGTTGGGATTATGGTTCATTGTTTAGCTAGTGGGCTACATGTCTTAACAAAAGACTCCACTATGCAAGTAACCATTTCGTGTGCATTTGTAAATAGTCTGACCATCTACTCCGATTTCAAAGCACTCTCGTCTGAGTGTGCCAGAGCGCAGAATAACTGAAGAATTTACGAACGCTCAATACCCGTTGAATATGGCCGGTGTCAGTAAACTGCCTAACCAGCTCTGCTAGGGTGAGTAAAATGGTCAGAGTGGGGAATTCGCTCATTTGTGCCTGGAAGTAGCTAGCAAGCTAGTCAATGTCAGCTTGGGTGTTGAATTGCCGTTGTGAGGTCAGAACGTTCAGATCGACCCTTAAAGAGATGGGTTGGGCTAAAGCTTAAGAGGGTGTGAACGATGCTGAATGGATGTAGACAAAGCGCTCTCCAGTTGGTACCAAAACATTAAAAAGGCCATTTTTTTAAAAGTGAGGTTACAAGTTTATGAACTTTCAAAGCAGAATTACTTTCCCATTGTTCCTTAAATGCTGTGCATGATATACCATTTTGTAGCTCTGTCTGCTTCCATCCAACGTAAAACAACAATTTCGATACATAAGACTGAATCACTGACTGGTTGGTTACAATTGAGACATGGATTATGTATGTGTGCCATTCAGAGAGTGAATGGGAAAGACAAAAGGTTTAAGTGCCTTTGAACGGGGTATGGTAGTAGGTGCCAGGCGCAATGGTTTGAGTGTGTCAAGAACTGCAATGTTGCTGAGTTTCCCCATGTGTGTCAAGAATTGTCCACCACCCAAAGGACATCCAGTTAACGGCAGGCCAGTGGTCGAAAATGGGTAATTGATGAGAGGACAAAGGAGGCTGACACAAATTGTGTAGAGCAACAGATGGGCTACTGTCCATGCCCCGACAGATAGAGGCTGTTCTGAGTGCAAAAGGGGGTGCTGCTCAGTATTAGGAAGGTATTCTTAATGTTTTGTACACTCAGTGTACATAGTCAGGTCAAAATGTGTGTGTCAGAGATACACATTTGGCTAAGTATTAATTATGTGTGTATCCATTTGGGGCGAATAGGGTAGTCATTTGCACCTCCGTGATTTGATGAGCCGTCACTCTCTGGACATTCAAACTCATCTGATGGGTTCTAATAAGTCAGAGTTTCAGACAGGTAATGATGAATGTAGTGTTTATCGACGGCCCGTAAAGGCAGACAGGATGAGGGGACACACTGGAGAGGTGTCCCTGAATGGAAGGGCTGTCAGAGGGAGACAATTAAACAGGCAACAAGGTGTCCAAATGAGACACACTACTGTCTCCATCTCACATTACAGGCCCTCCCAACAGAACAGGCCCTGGCAACACACACACTTCCCGCATGAACGCCATGGGCTGTCATGGATACCAGTGGTCCCCTCCATCTCTAAATTGGAGGCAGAGATGAACCCTCACTGGATTGATATTGGAGGGGGGAGAAAAGTATTACATTTCACTGACTCATGAGAGAGAGCCGGACAGGGAGGAAGACAGGCAGGCACACATCTGGGTCCTCCGTTAGGATGATCAATCAAGGAAACAGGGCAGAAAGTGGGAGGCTGGAAGCTCAGAGCATTTCGGCGCTTCTCAAGCATTAGGAAAAATCCTGAAGTAGCTGGAATGGTAACAGCCAAGTTCAGTTTTTTTTAATCATCCAAGGGCAAATGGTTCTGTTTTGGAGCATTCAAAAAGGTAGAAGTCTTTGGCAGTCAACAACCGTGAACCTGCAGGCTGCACCGCACAGATAAGGAAGGAAGGTAACCGTGGAGACAGTGATGTTTTATGTAAAGCACTTATCAAAATAGGTCTGCTCGTCCAACGTTACTCCCTCACTGGTGCCATGTCGTTCCTATTCCACCCCTCCCTCCATCCCTCAGATTTTCATCATGCTATCCTGTATCACTGTAAGAATTAAAATCCCATTTAATCGACCATGAATATTCAGAGTCACAATTTAGTTGATATTCCCAATTTCTGTCTATTGACCTCCAAGGGAGAGCTCACAGAAGAGTGGACCCCAGGGAAGCCTCATCTTGCAATGAAAGAGGGGAGCATATTGTCTAACAAGCCAGTAGCCATGGAGTCCTTCACACCAGCAAGGACTTGACTTTTATCCCCCCCCCCCATGTGCTGATTTGCTGGGCCCTGATGTGTTGTCTGGTCCAGTAATACTCACTCAAAGGGTTCGCTAGAGTCCTCTTTTGACAGCTCAGAGGGGATGGGGATGCGTTTGTAGTACATCTCCCAGTCAAACGCTCCTCGCATGGCGTCACCGGCCTGTGTCTCGTAACCAAAGTTGTCATGGTCGATCACGTCGATCATCGGACAGACAATGGACTTCCTGTTTGTGGCGATACGGTCTGAGAGAGCGAGAGAGAAAGAGGTACACGGCCAAAGTCAAACAAACATCAGGGTTACCGTGAAATGTCCCCCCTTTGGACAAGGTAATGGGCACATTATACTAGAATATAATTACTGATCTGTACAATCATCTACCACAGAATGACCAGAAGGCAACTCCATAGCAAAGCTCAGTGTGTTCTAACAGAATGACTCACCAAGCAGCGGCGGCAGCCAGTTGACGTTGGCTTCACAGTGCGAGTCGAGGAAAGTGATGACCTCTCCTTTGGCGGCTGCCGCTCCCAGCAGACGTGTCCTGATGAGGCCCTCTCTCTTCTTGGTGCGCAAGATCCTCACCTTGGGCATCCGCACCATGTACTCCTCCAGAGACGCCTTAAGGTGCTCTACAGGGAGAGAGACGAGTTACACAACACACAGAACATGCATGCGGACTCCAGGAGCCCTGGAGGACACATCCATCCACGCAAAAGGACAAACACGCATATGAAAACAGATTTTTTTCAGGTGCTTTGTGGACAAGGAGAGATTAACATGCGCCTGGAGAGTGGTTAATGAGGAACGGTGTGCATAAAGACATGGCCAAAGAAGATCTTCGACTGCTGCAGTGAGTGCTTACAAAAGCATGCTTCTCCACATGAATATAAAGAAAAAGTCTATAGGCATAACAGACATGGACAGCTGCTTCAACAAACATGTCAAAGGGCTCTGACGCTGATTTGTTTTTACAAGGAGCACATGCTCCTAAGTTAAAAAATGTAGGAGCATATTACAGAAATGTAGGAGTACACTAAAATATTCTAGGTATTAATCCACTACAGTCTAAGCCGGGGGAGGGGGTTCTACAACGGCTCATTTTGCTATTTGATATTGAATTTTAATAACCCTTGAAGTATCAAAATAAAATATATATATTTTTTTATGAAACATTTATTTTGGCTTTACTGCTATTAGGCCATAGAAACGCATTAAATAACAGATTCACAAAATGGACCAACAGATAGTCTCCTGAAAAAATCTAAAGGAAGTTTGTTCTTAAGTGTGTGTCCTATATCTGAGTGATAAAAAAGATCAGGAAATAGATATGTAGATAACTATAGATCTATATCTATCTATATAGATATATCTACATCTATATCCATATCCACATACACAGTGGCAAGAAAAAGTAAAGGTGAACCCTTTGGAATTACCTGGATTTCTGCATAAATTGGTCATCAAATTTTATCTGATATGTTTCTTGTCTATATTGAATACATAATTTAAAGATTCACAGTGTAGGTTGGAAAAAGTATGTGAACCCCTAGTCTAATGATAGTCTAATGACAAAAGCTAATTAGAGTCAGGAGTCAGCTAACCTGGAGTCTAATCATCAATGAGACGAGATTGGAGATGTTGGTTAGGGCTGCACTCACAAAATTTGAGTTTGCTATTCACAAGAACCATTGCCTGATGTGAACCATGCCTCGAACAAAAGATCTCAGAAGACCTAAGATTATGAATTGTATATTTGCATAAAGCTGGAAAGGATTACAAAAGGATCTCTAAAAGCCTTGATGTTCATCAGTCCACGGTAAGATAAATTGTCTATAAAAGGAGAAATTTCAGCACTGTTGCTACTCTCCCTAGGAGTGGCCATCCTGCAAAGACGACTGCAAGAACACAGCACAGAATGCTCAATGAGGTTAAGAAGAATCCTAGAGTGTCAGCTCAAGACTTACAGAAATCTCAGGAACATGCTAACATCTCTGTTGACGAGTCTACATCAACACTAAACAAGAATGGTGTTCATGGGAGGACACCACGGAAGAAGCCACTGCTGTCCAAAAAAAAACATTGCTGCACTTCTGAAGTTTGCAAAAGTGCACCTGGATATTCCATAGCGCTACTGGCAAAATATTCTGTGGACAGATGAAACTACAGTTGAATTGTTTGGAAGGAACACACTGTGTGGAGAAAAAAAAGGCACAGCACACCAACATCAAAACCTCATCCCAACTGTAAAGTATGGTGGAGGTAGCATCATGGTTTGGGGCTGCTTTGCTGCCTCAGGGCCTGGACAGCTTGCCATCATCGACAGAAAAATGAATTCCCAAGTTTATCAATACATTTTGCAAAATAATGTTAGGCTAGGCTATCTGCCTGCAAATTGAAGCTCAACAGGACAACGACCCAAAACACAGAAGAAGCCATTCTGTTGTTGATTTACAACAGAAGAAAATATAGCTTCTGGAGTGGCCCAGAAAAGAGCCAAGATGGCGTAGCAGTCAGATGTCTTTGTCCTGTCGTGTCCCTTGTATATATTGTTTAACCTATTTTCTTTGCATATCTTTTACAATATTTTGCTAAACCTCAACATCTCTTCAGTGGGTCATATGATTGAGTGTAGTCTGGCCCAGGAGTGGGAGGGTGAAAGGAAAGGCTTTGGAGCAACGAACCGCCCTTGCTGTCTCTGCCTGGCCGGTTCCCCTCTTTCCACTGGGATTCTCTGCCTCTAACCCTATTACAGGGGCTGAGTCACTGGCTTACTGGGGCTCTCTCATGCCGTCCCTGCAGGGGGTGCGTCACCTGAGTGGGTTGATTCACTGTTGTGGTCATCCTGTCTGGGTTGGCCCCCCCCACTTGGGCTGTGCCGTGGCGGAGATCTTTGTGGGCTATACTCAGCCTTGTCTCAGGATGGTAAGTTGGTGGTTGAAGATATCTCTCTAGTGGTGTGGGGGCTGTGCTTCGGCAAAGTGGGTGGGGTTATATCCTTCCTGTTTGGCCCTGTCCGGGGGTGTCCTCGGATGGGGCCAGTGTCTCCTGTCCCCTCCTGTCTCAGCCTCCAGTATTTATGCTGCAGTAGTTTGTGTTGGGGGGCTAGGGTCAGTTTGTTATATCTGGAGTACTTCTCCTGTCCTAATTCGGTGTCCTGTGTGAATCTAAGTGTGCGTTCTCTAATTCTCTCCTTCTTTCTTTCTCTCTCTCGGAGGACCTGAGCCCTAGGACCATGCCCCAGGACTACCTGACATGATGACTCCTTGCTGTCCCCAGTCCACCTGGCCATGCTGCTGCTCCAGTTTCAACTGTTCTGCCTTACTATTATTCAACCATGCTGGTCATTTATGAACATTTGAACATCTTGGCCATGTTCTGTTATAATCTCCACCCGGCACAGCCAGAAGAGGACGGGCCACCCCACATATGCTCTCTCTAATTCTCTCTTTCTCTCTCTCGGAGGACCTGAGCCCTAGGACCGTGCCCCAGGACTACCTGACATGATAACTCCTTGCTGACCCCGGTCCACTTGACTGTGCTGCTGCTCCAGTTTCAACTGTTCTGCCTTGTTAATATTCGACCATGCTGGTCATTTATGAACATTTGAACATCTTGGCCATGTTCTGTTATAATCTCCACCCGGCACAGCCAGAAGAGGACTGGCCACCCCACATAGCCTGGTTCCTCTCTAGGTTTCTTCCTAGGTTTTGGCCTTTCTAGGGAGTTTTTCCTAGCCACCGTGCTTCTACACCTGCATTGCTTGCTGTTTGGGGTTTTAGGCTGGGTTTCTGTACAGCACTTTGAGATATCAGCTGATGTACGAAGGGCTATATAAATACATTTGATTTGATTTAAATACTCTCCTGCAACATGCCTCAACCAATGTAGCGTGGATCTGCTTTTTTCCCCTAAGGTTTCTATATTTACTTCGGATCTGGAATACCTCAACTGAAGCCAGCCAGCTAACTACCAGCTATCAGTCAGCAAACCATTGCGAGCGGTCATCAGCTAATCTTCAGCTCGAATAGCTCTTGCCAGTTCGAACAACATGACTAACCAGAGCATAATGGACCTATTCTTTTTATCCCCACCGCAAACTGAACATTTTCATCTGGATCTTCACAACCAGCTAACTGCAACCCCGGATGACTTCTCCTGGCTAGCGTTTTCATCCACTTTGCTTGAAGCTAGCCCGGCCAGAGCTCCTGTGCTACCACCGAAGCATACTCATAGGCTACAATATCCGGACCCCTTCTACAGCCGGTACGGGGCATGGAACCCCGCAGATCCCCTACGACTGGAATACCGACATAATCTGCCCGAGGACTCCAAAAGGCCCCTCAGTCGCAACACCCGCTGAAGGCCCATTATGCTAACCAGCTAGGCCTGCTAGCTACCTAGAGCTACTTGGAACCCTACTAATTCCACGACCGGTCTATCGACGTCACCGCATGAAGAGGCAAAAACAGACTTAACCCCATCGCGACGTCCCCCAAAGGGGTAACCGGCCTGCTAGCCTGCCCCGGTCTACTAACTGCTAGCTTATTTAGCCCCGGTCTGCTAACTGCTAGCTTGTTTAGCCCCGGCCTACTAACTGCTAGCTTGTTAGCACAGGCCTGCTAACTGTCTGAATCGCCGTGTCCACAGCCAGCCCAACCACTCACTGGACCCATATTTATTTTCAATCTCTTTTCGATTTTTAATTTGATTATACCTTCCGATAACCTGCCTCACCCAATGTGATACGGAATCGCTATTATTTTTAATTGTATAATACATTCAAGAACCTCCAGAAGCTAACCAGTTAATTAGTTACAAGCTGTTTAGTCATTGTTAACCACTGCTAGCGGCTTTTACCTTCTGCACAGCCAGCCCTGTTTTTAACCTGGATAATACACGCCAGTCTACCAGTATCGAACTCTCCACAACAACGCCGGATTCCTGCCTTAATCCCTGGACCACTACTTCTGATCTTCACAGCTAGCTTGCACCCAGTACCGAAGCTATCCCTGAGGCCCACCTCCCAGCCAACTCAGCTGTTCACCCGAACCCCACTCATACACGGCTAGAGCCCAATACAGTGGCTAATGCCACTGCCACGAAGCTAGCCGCAGTTAGCCGTGAGCCAGGCACATCTCCCTATATAATAATAATATATGCCATTTAGCAGACGCTTTTATCCAAAGCGACTTACAGTCATGTGTGCATACATTCTACGTATGGGTGGTCCCGGGGATTGAACCCACTACCCTGGCGTTACAAGCGCCATGCTCTACCAACTGAGCTACAGGACCACTAGCAAACTCAATTCCACAATGCCTCTTTCGGCCATCTGGCTTGGATTCTCTGTCGACCACCATGACTGGTCTGCCGACGAATACTCCATCCGCTGTGCCTTCAACCAGCCTCAGGCTACTAACTTTAAACGCTGTGTCGCCCGCGTGCTAGCGTAGTGGCGGCTTCCCTGTTCCATCTACTGCTGCCCCCTGGACACTAGGATAACTTGGCTACAAGCTGATGCCTGCTGGACTGTCCATTAATCACGATACTCCATTCTGTTTATTTATTTTTTTATCTGTCGGCCCCAGCCGCAAACTCAGGCTCTGTGTAGTTAATCCGACCCTCACTGCCTAGTCAGCCATTTTACCTGCTGTTGTTGTGTTAGCTGACAAGCTGTTGTTTTAGCAAGCTTTCAAGACCTGCGATTACTTTATGCCTTGCTGTATGTCTCTCTCAAATATCAATATGCCTTGTATACTGTTGTTCAGGTTAGTTATCATTGTTTTAGTTTACAATGGAGCCCCTAGTTCCACTCTTCACACCTCTGATACCTCCTTTGTCCCACCTCCCACACATGCAGTGACCTCACCCATTATAACCAGCATGTTCAGAGATACCTCTCTTATCACTCAGTGCCTGGGCTTACCTCCGCTGTACCCGCACCCCACCATACACGTCTGCACATTATGCCCGGAATATATTCTACCACGCCCATAAATCTGCTCCTTTTATTCCTTGTCCCCGACGCTCTAGGCGACCAGTTTTGATAGCCTTTAGCCGCACCCTCATCCTACTCCTCCTCTGTTCCTCGGGTGATGTGGAGGTAAACCCAGGCCCTGCATGTCCCCAGGCACCCTCATTTTTTTACCTCTGTGATCGAAAAAACCTTGGTTTCATGCATGTCAACATCAGAAGCCTCCTCCCTAAGTTTGTTTTACTCACTGATTTAGCACACTCTGCTAACTCTGATGTCCTTGCCGTGTCTGAATCCTGGCTTAGGAAGGCCACCAAAAATTCTGAGATTTCCATACCTAACTATAACATTTTCCGTCAAGATAGAACTGCCAAAGGGGGAGGAGTTGCAATCTACTGCAGAGATAGCCTGCAAAGTTCTGTCTTACTATCCAGGTCTATGCGCAAACAGTTCAAACTTCTAATTTTAAAAATGAATTACATTTACATTTGACATTTAAGTCATTTAGCAGACGCTCTTATCCAGAGCGACTTACAAATTGGTGCATTCACCTTATGACATCCAGTGGAACAGCCACTTTACAATAGTGCATCTAAATCTTTTAGGGGGGGGGTGAGAAGGATTACTTATCCTATCCTAGGTATTCCTTGAAGAGGTGGGGTTTCAGGTGTCTCTTAAAGAGGTGGGGTTTCAGGTGTCTCCGGAAGGTGGTGATTGACTCCGCTGTCCTGGCGTCGTGAGGGAGTTTGTTCCACCATTGGGGGGCCAGAGCAGCGAACAGTTTTGACTGGGCTGAGCGGGAACTGTACTTCCTCAGTGGTAGGGAGGCGAGCAGGCCAGAGGTGGATGAACGCAGTGCCCTTGTTTGGGTGTAGGGCCTGATCAGAGCCTGGAGGTACTGAGGTGCCGTTCCCCTCACAGCTCCGTAGGCAAGCACCATGGTCTTGTAGCGGATGCGAGCTTCAACTGGAAGCCATTGGAGAGAGCGGAGGAGCGGGGTGACGTGAGAGAACTTGGGAAGGTTGAACACCAGACGGGCTGCGGCGTTCTGGATGAGTTGTAGGGGTTTAATGGCACAGGCAGGGAGCCCAGCCAACAGCGAGTTGCAGTAATCCAGACGGGAGATGACAAGTGCCTGGATTAGGACATGCGCCGCTTCCTGTGTGAGGCAGGGTTGTACTATGCGGATGTTGTAGAGCATGAACCTACAGGAACGGGCCACCGCCTTGATGTTAGTTGAGAACGACAGGGTGTTGTCCAGGATCACGCCAAGGTTCTTAGCGCTCTGGGAGGAGGACACAATGGAGTTGTCAACCGTGATGGCGAGATCATGGAACGGGCAGTCCTTCCCCGGGAGGAAGAGCAGCTCTGTCTTGCCGAGGTTCAGCTTGAGGTGGTGATCCGTCATCCACACTGATATGTCTGCCAGACATGCAGAGATGCGATTCGCCACCTGGTCATCAGAAGGGGGAAAGGAGAAGATTAATTGTGTGTCGTCTGCATAGCAATGATAGGAGAGACCATGTGAGGTTATGACAGAGCCAAGTGACTTGGTGTATAGCGAGAATAGGAGAGGGCCTAGAACAGAGCCCTGGGGACACCAGTGGTGAGAGCGTGTGGTGAGGAGACAGGTTCTCGCCACGCCACCTGGTAGGAGCGACCTGTCAGGTAGGACGCAATCCAAGCGTGGGCCGCGCCGGCGATGCCCAACTCGGAGAGGGTGGAGAGGAGGATCTGATGGTTCACAGTATCGAAGGCAGCCGATAGGTCTAGAAGGATGAGAGCAGAGGAGAGAGAGTTAGCTTTAGCAGTGCGGAGCGCCTCCGTGATACAGAGAAGAGCAGTCTCAGTTGAATGACTAGTCTTGAAACCTGACTGATTTGGATCAAGAAGGTCATTCTGAGAGAGATAGCGGGAGAGCTGGCCAAGGACGGCACGTTCAAGAGTTTTGGAGAGAAAAGAAAGAAGGGATACTGGTCTGTAGTTGTTGACATCGGAGGGATCGAGTGTAGGTTTTTTCAGAAGGGTGCAACTCTCGCTCTCTTGAAGACGGAAGGGACGTAAGCCAGCGGTCAGGGATGAGTTGATGAGCGAGGTGAGGTAAGGGAGAAGGTCTCCGGAAATGGTCTGGAGAAGAGAGGAGGGGATAGGGTCAAGCGGGCAGGTTGTTGGGCGGCCGGCCGTCACAAGACGCAAGATTTCATCTGGAGAGAGAGGGGAGAAAGAGGTCAGAGCACAGGGTAGGGCAGTGTGAGCAGAACCAGCGGTGTCTGGATCGGGATCGAGGATCGGATGTCGTCGACCTTCTTTTCAAAATGGTTGACGAAGTCATCTGCAGAGAGGGAGGAGGGGGGAGGATTCAGGAGGGAGGAGAAGGTGGCAAAGAGCTTCCTAGGGTTAGAGGCAGATGCTTGGAATTTAGAGTGGTAGAAGGTGGCTTTAGCAGCAGAGACAGAGGAGGAAAATGTAGAGAGGAGGGAGTGAAAGGATGCCAGGTCCGCAGGGAGGCGAGTTTTCCTCCATTTCCGCTCGGCTGCCCGGAGCCCTGTTCTGTGAGCTCGCAATGAGTCGTCGAGCCACGGAGCGGGAGGGGAGGACCGAGCCGGCCTGGAGGATAGGGGACATAGAGAGTCAAAGGATGCAGAAAGGGAGGAGAGGAGGGTTGAGGAGGCAGAATCAGGAGATAGGTTGGAGAAGGTTTGAGCAGAGGGAAGAGATGATAGGATGGAAGAGGAGAGAGTAGCGGGGAGAGAGAGCGAAGGTTGGGACGGCGCGATACCATCCGAGTAGGGGCAGTGTGGGAAGTGTTGGATGAGAGCGAGAGGGAAAAGGATACAAGGTAGTGGTCGGAGACTTAGAGGGGAGTTGCAATGAGGTTAGTGGAAGAACAGCATCTAGTAAAGATGAGGTCGAGCGTATTGCCTGCCTTGTGAGTAGGGGGAAGGTGAGAGGGTGAGGTCAAAAGAGGAGAGGAGTGGAAAGAAGGAGGCAGAGAGGAATGAGTCAAAGGTAGACGTGGGGAGGTTAAAGTCGCCCAGAACTGTGAGAGGTGAGCCGTCCTCAGGAAAGGAGCTTATCAAGGCATCAAGCTCATTGATGAACTCTCCGAGGAACCTGGAGGGCGATAAATGATAAGGATGTTAAGCTTGAAAGGGCTGGTAACTGTGACAGCATGGAATTCAAAGGAGGCGATAGACAGATGGGTAAGGGGAGAAAGAGAGAATGACCACTTGGGAGAGATGAGGATCCCGGTGCCACCACCCCGCTGACCAGAAGCTCTCGGGGTGTGCGAGAACACGTGGGCGGACGAAGAGAGAGCAGTAGGAGTAGCAGTGTTATCTGTGGTGATCCATGTGTCCGTCAGTGCCAAGAAGTCGAGGGACTGGAGGGAGGCATAGGCTGAGATGAACTCTGCCTTGTTGGCCGCAGATCGGCAGTTCCAGAGGATACCGGAGACCTGGAACTCCACGTGGGTCGTGCGCGCTGGGACCACCAGATTAGGGTGGCCGCGGCCACGCGGTGTGGAGCGTTTGTATGGTCTGTGCAGAGAGGAGAGAACAGGGATAGACAGACACATAGTTGACAGGCTACAGAAGAGGCTACGCTAATGCAAGCACCTCCTCCCAGTTGCCCACTGCACTGAGGCTTGGTAACACGGTCACCACCGATGAATCCGTGATAATCGAAAACTTCAACAAGCATTTCTCAACGGCTGGCCATGCCTTCCTCCTGGCTACTCCAACCTCGGCCAATCTCTCCAGAAATAAGTCTCTCACTGTTGCCGCCTGCTACCGACCCCTCTTAGCTCCCAGCTGTGCCCTGGACACCATCTGTGAATTGATCACCCCCCCCCACCTAGCTTCAGAGTTTGTTCTGTTAGGTGACCTAAACTGGGATATGCTTAACACCCCAGCAGTCCAACAATCTAAACTAGATTCCCTCAATCTCACACAAATCATCAAGGAACCCACCAGGTACAAACCTAAATCCGTAAACATGGGCACCCTAATTGACATTATCCTGACCAACTTGCCCTCCAATTACACCTCTGCTGTCTTCAATCAGGATCTCAGTGATCACTGCCTCATTGCCTGTATGCGCTACGGGTCCGCGGTCAAACGACCACCCCTCATCACTGTCAAACGCTCCCTAAAACACTTCTGCGAGCAGGCCTTTCTAATCGACCTGGCCCGGGTATCCTGGAAGGATATTGACCTCATCCCGTCAGTTGAGAATGCCTGGTCATTCTTTAAAAGTAACTTCCTCACCATCTTAGACAAGCATGCTCTGTTCAAAAAATGCAGAACTAAGAACAGATACAGCCCTTAGTTCACTCCATACCTGACTGCCCTCGACCAGCACAAAAACATCCTGTGGCGGACTGCAATAGCATCGAATAGTACCCGCGATATGCAACTGTCCAGGAAAGTCAGGAACCAACACACACAGTCAGTCAGGAAAGCAAAGGCCAGCTTTTTCAAGCAGAAATTTGCATCCTGTAGCTCTAACTCCCCAAAAGTTCTGGGACACTGTAAAGTCCATGGAGAACAAGAGCACCTCCTCCCAGTTGCCCACTGCACTGAGGCTTGGTAACACGGTCACCACCGATGAATCCGTGATAATCGAAAACTTCAACAAGCATTTCTCAACGGCTGGCCATGCCTTCCTCCTGGCTACTCCAACCTCGGCCAACAGCTCCGCCCCCCCCGCAGCTACTCGCCCACGCCTCCCCAGCTTCTCCTTTACCCAAATCCAGATAGCAGATGTTCTGAAAGAGCTGCAGAACCTGGACCCATACAAATCAGCTGGGCTTAACAATCTGGACCCTCTATTTCTGAAACTGTCCGCCGCCATTGTCGCAACCCCTATTACCAGCCTGTTCAACATCTCCTTCGTATCATCTGAGATCCCCAAGGATTGGAAAGCTGCCGCGGTAATCCCCCTCTTCAAAGGGGGAGACACCTTGGACCCAAACTGTTACAGACCTATATCCATCCTGCCCTGCCTATCTAAGGTCTTCGAAAGCCAAGTCAACAAACAGATCACTGACCATCTCGAAACCACCGTACCTTCTCCACGGTGCAATCCGGTTTCCGAGCCGGTCACGCTCAAAGTACTAAACGATATCATAACCGCCATTGATAAAAGACAGTACTGTGCAGCCACCTTCATCGACCTGGCCAAGGCTTTCGACTCTGTCAATCACCATATTCTTATTGGCAGACTCAGTAGCCTCGGTTTTTCTATTGACTGCCTTGCCTGGTTCACCAACTACTTTGCAGACAGAGTTCAGTGTGTCAAATCAAGGGCATGTTGTCCGGTCCTCTGGCAGTCTCCATGGGGGTACCACAGGGTACAATTCTTGGGCAGACTCTTTTCTCTGTATATATTAATAATGTTGCTCTTGCTGCGGGCGATTCCCTGATCCACCTCTACGCAGACGACACCATTCTGTATACTTCTGGCCCTTCCTTGGACACTGTGCTATCTAACCTCCAAACGAGCTTCAATGCCATACAACACTCCTTCCGTGGCCTCCAACTGCTCTTAAACGCTAGTAAAACCAAATGCATGCTTTTCAACCGTTCGCTGCCTGCACCCGCACGCCCGACTAGCATCACCACCCTGGATGGTTCCAACCTAGAATATATGGACATCTATAAGTACCTACGTGTCTGGCTAGACTGCAAACTCTACTTCCAGACTCATATCAAGCATCTCCAATCCAAAATCAAATCTATAGTCGGCTTTCTATTTCGCAACAAAGCCTCCTTCACTCACGCCGTAAAACTGACTATCCTACCGATCGTCGACTTCGGCGATGTCATCTACAAAATAGCTTCCAATACTCTACTCAGCAAACTGGATGCAGTTTATCACAGTGCCATCCGTTTTGTTACTAAAGCATCTTATACCACCCACCACTGCGACCTGTATGTTCTAGTCGGCTGGCCCTTGCTACATGTTCGTCGCCAGACCCACTGGCTCACTGGCTTTACAAGTATGCTAGGTAAAGCTCCACCTTATCTCAGTTCACTGGTCATGATAGCAACACCCACCCGTAGCACAAGCTCCAGCAGGTGTATCCCACTGATCATCCCTAAAGTCAAAACCTCATTTGGCCGCCTTTCCTTCCAGTTCTCTGCTGCCTGCGACTGGAACAAATTGCAAAAATCTCTGAAGTTGGAGACTTATCTCCCTCACCAACTTTAAACATCTGCTATCTGAGCAGCTCACCGATCGCTGTAGCTGTACATAGTCCATCGGTATATAGCCCACCCAATTTACCTACCTCATCCCCATACGTTTTTTATTTAATGACATTTTCTGCTCTTTTGCACACCAGAGTCCTGACCCTCAACCCGATTGAGATGCTGCGACATGACCTCAAGAGAGCAGTTCACACCAGACATCCCAAAAATATTGCTGAACTGAAAGTTTTGTAAAGAGGAATGGTCTAAAATTCCACCTGACGGTTGTGCAGGTCTGATCTGCAACTACAGAACATGTTTGGTTGAGGTTATTACTGCCAAAGGAGGGTCAACCAGTTATTAAATCCAAGGGTTCACATACTTTATCCACCTTGCACTGTGAATGTTTACACAGTGTGTTCAATAAAGACCTAAAAAAAAAACGTATGTTTGTGTGTAGTTTAAGAAAACTGTTTGTCTATTTTTGTGACTTAGATGAAGATCAGGTCAAATCTTATTAACAATTTATGCAGAAATTTCCAAAGGATTCACATTATGTTTCTTGCCACTGTATATAATATATATATATCTTTTTTTACATGCATTTAACCCCTTATTTTTTGTCCTAAACAGTCGAAGCTACTAAGCTACAGTGCATTCGGAAGGTATTCAGACCCCTTTTAGAATAAGGCTGTAACGTAACAAAATGTGGATAAAGCGAAAGGGTCTGAATACTTTCTGAATGTACAGTATACCTTCATACATTTTTCAACTGGTTCCCGGGGACCTTCAGACGAGTCATGAAAATGGCATCCTAGAGCAAAACAACCAACGTGTTTGTGAGAGTCTATTAGTGCGTAGCCCAAACTTTTCGGACACAACAGACAGAAGTTGGCAGATCGACGATACCAACTTCAGACGATTCCCAAGACACTTGTGGGCGCCGTAGAGCAAAATGGAGAATACCATTATGTTCTTGATTGTCTCATCTTTCCATAGAAGAAACCCTAGACAATTTTGTAAGACTGATTTTCAGGATGTCTCATGGTCTGACAAACACCACTCTCGCTCTTTCACCGCAGATGCGGAAGTGCGACATCGGCGGATACGGTGCAGAGACGCATCCAATGCAAAAAAAAACGATACCTCTAGCTTAAACTGATGGATTTTTATGGGGAGTTTTTCATTATGCTAATTAGATTTCCACAGGGAAATTTATGAGCATATGCGACAAAAATGGTAGCACTGTAGAGCCCTGTGTCATGGCCATACTAATCCCTCGAGACCGTATTATTTTACTGTCAATGCTTAAAAAAGAGAGACGTCTACAGCACAGGACTCAAATCACTTCATTTGTAGTCTTCACTCTTCAGTGAGTATCTTTAGTAAGACAATTAACATATTGGCAATGTTATAAGACCAAGAGGATGGGTTAAATTGTGACAAAAGATATTTAAGCATTCCTTTAGAAATGTAATTCAGAGCGTAGATAAATAGCCTCAAGAACTACTCTCGCATAGAAGGTTATTGGTAGTGGTGTTTTTTCAACACGTTTCTCCCAATCTCAAATATATTTTCAGAGCAGTAGCAACACCGCTTAATCAATCCAGGTGAGTTAAACGTAAGCATACATTCAGTTCAGAGAACATTCTCTTTTACAATAACCACCTGGCCATTCTGACTGGATAATATATCATGTCGTATATGGAATTGGTTGTTCTCCGTTCGCCCCATGCTTCAAGGTCAGTGTGTAACAGAAAGACAAACACCATCTATGTGCAACCGAATGAACTCGACACTGATTACATCAAATTCACATTAAGGCCCTCATTATGGATTAAGGCGATTGAAGGCAAATTTCCATCAAACCTCTACTGCCCCCCTCACACTAACCATCACCTCCCTCTTCCAGCCACAGAGGAGAGTCCCATATCCTGTCTCTTCAGTATACTTGAGCAAACCAGTAATGAAATCCATCCGATTCTCCCACTCTCCTGTGTGTGTCTCCTCTTCTTCATTCCCTCTCTCGCAGAAGTGCCCAGATGCAGACACATTACTGAGTTATTCCATCCGACACCACAGTAAAAAACTTACAGGGTGAAAACTAAAAGCTGTTTTACATGCGTACATACAGTGGGTATTATAAGTATTCACTCACCTTGGATTTTTACACATTTTGTTGCATTACAAAAGTGGGACTGAAATAGATTTAATTGTGATTTGTCGTCATTGGGCTACACAAAATACTCCAATGTCAAAGTGAAGACCAACTTAGTTAGTTCAGGATTAAAATATGGGTTAACAAATTACATAAATTAAATGGACTGAAATAATATGAGTTGACGTGATTTAATTCACTACCACTTCCTCTGTCCCCCATACACACAATATCTGTAATATCTGTACAATATCAGTCAAGTATTACATTTCAAGCACAGACTCAACTACAAAGACCTGGGAGCTTTTTGAAAGCCACACAGGGCAGTGATTGGTAGATGGGTAACAATAACAGACATTGAATATCTCTTTAGGCATAGTCAAGTTAATAATTTTTGCTGTGGATGAGGTATTAAACCACCCAGACACAAAGACACAGTCGTCCTTCTGGACTGAGCTGCAGGACAGGAAGGAAACTGTCAGGGATGTCACCATGAGGCCATTAGTGATTTTAAAATGGCTACAGAATTGAATGGTTGTGATGGGAGAAAACTGAGGATAGATCAATAACATTGTAGTGACTCTACAATAATGACCTAAATGACAGAGTGAAAAGAATACAAACATACAGAATGATTTTTATCCAAAACATGCATCCTGTATGCAACAAGTCACTAAAGTAATACTGCAACAAACACACGACAAAGGAATACACTTTGTCCTAAATGGAAAGCCTTATGTTTCATGCAAATCCAAAACAACACTGACTAACTGCCTGCTTATTTTCAAGCATGGTGGCGACTGCATCATGGCATGGCTATGCTTGAAATCCTCAAAGACTGGAGAGTTTTTTTTCAGGATAAAATAAACAAGATGGAGCTAAGCACAGGCAAACTCCTAGAGGAAAACATGCTTCAGTCTACTTTACACTAGACACTGGGAGAAGAAATTCACCTTTCAGCAGGATAATAACCTACAACGCAAAGCCAAATCTACATTGGAGTTGCTTACCAAGAAAAGTGAATGTTCCTGAGTGGCCAAGTTACAGTTTTGACTTAAATCTGCTTGAAAATCTATGGCAAGACTTGAAAATAGCTGTCTAGCAATGACCATCAACACCTTGAAAGAGCTTGAAAAATAATATTGAAAATAATAAAGGCTCTTAGAGACTTACCAAAGAAGACTCGTTGCCAAAAGGTGTTTCCAACTAATCTTTAAATAAAAAAGAACCTTCCACATTGACAGAGTATTTTGTGTAGATCGAAAAAAAAAAAAAAAAAAAACATTTTTATCTGACTGTCACAAAATGTGAAGAAATCCAAGGGGGAGTGAATACTTATGATACCCACAGTACCTCATTTATGACAGTGGTGCTTAAAAGGGCGCGGCACGCATCTCGTCAGTCCCTGCTCAACTTTTTTCTATGGCTAATTTTGCGTTAATTACTTTGTTTGCTCAGAATGTTCATGCAATAATTTCCTATGATCAAAAAAAACTTCTGGATCATTTATCGGAAACTACACACTTATCTCTCAGTCTCCCAGAACCAGAATACTACTTTCACTCTATTGTTCCCCGCACAGCAGGCTTGCCTGTTGCTCCTGGCCGAGATGATCTAAGGCAAGGGCGATGAAGAGGAAGGGAATGGGGAATCCAAGAGACGGGCTACACAGCCTCATCTTCTTAGTATCCTGGTGGCTAATGTCCAATTGCTGGAAAATACACTGTGAACTCAGAGCAAGGCTTCAATCGCAGAGGGGCATGTTTCCTCAAACAATTCCGGTGTACCGAAGGCCAAAACATCAGGAGCTCCTGTTCACTTGACCTGGAGTTTGATGCTAAAATGCCGACCCCACTATATGCAGAGGGAATTCAAGTGTGTTATTATCACAGATGTGTACAAACCACCACAAGCAAACGCGTCACTCAGCGAACTGTACAAGATCATTAGACAGCCAGAATCCTCTTACCCGGGAACAGTCCTTATTGTCACACGTGACTTCAACCAAATCCATCTAAAACACATTTTCCCAAAATATTCCCAACATTTATCCAGCCCCACAAGAGGATCGAGTGTGCTTGACAATGTATACACAACATCTGTGACACGTACATAGCCATCCCATCCCCACTTCGGCCAATCAGATCACGTCTCTGTTCCTACTGCGACTACAAACAGCAACTCAAGAGGGAGCCACCTGCACAGAGAATAGTGTGGCGCTGGACAGAGGCAGACTCAATGCTGCAGGATTGTTTTGAGAATACAGATTGGAATATGTTCAAAGATTAATCCACCCAGGACTCAATCCATCAACATCGAGGAATATACATAGTCAGTCCTTCATTAGGAAATGTTTTGATGTTGTACCAACAATAACAATCCGGACATACCCGTACAATGCTGAGTGCCTGTATTGTAGAATTCAATGTCAGATGACTAGGTGGTGAGTACAAGGCAAGCAGGTACGAGCTTTGCAAATCCATTAAGGGCACAAAAAGACAACACAGACTCAAACTTGAATTTATGTTTGACAACTCAGTCTTGTCACATGTGGAATGGACTACAGGCTCTCACAGACTACAAAGGCAAATTCAGCTGTGTGGTGCAAACCGAAGCCTACCTTGCAGACGAGCAAGACAATACTGAGCAATACAGGAAGGCACTCGCTGCTCTCGCTTGCTGAGGGGGACGTGAGGAATACTCACAAAGCAGCCAGGCCAGATGACATCCCTGGCCACGTCATCAGTGTGTGTGCTGACCAGCTAGTGGGCGTCTTCTCGGACATCTTCAACCTGTCCCTGTCCCAGGCTGTAGTCCCCACCTGCTTTAAGGACACCCCCACCGTCCCAGTGCCCAAGAAAAACAAGCAACCCGTAGCGTTCACCTCTATCATCGTGAAGGTCTTCGAGAGGCTGGCCATGGCCACATAAAGGCCAGCATGCCAGGCACACTGGACACTGGATACCATTTCCACTGCTATTCACACAACCGCAAAACATCTGGTCAAGAGGAACAACTATGTGCGAATGCTGTTCATCGACTACAGTTCAGCATTCAACACTATTGTTCCCTCCAAGCTCGACACCAAGTTCAGAGCCCGGAGTCTGGACACCACCCTCAGCAACTGGATCCTTGACTTCCTGACAGGCAGACCACAGGCTGTGAGGATTGGCAACACCACCTCCTCCACACTGACTCTTAACACAAGGGCCCCACAGGGGTTTGTCCTCAGTCCTCTACAGTACTTCCTGTTCACCCACGACCGTGTGGCATTGCATGTCACCAACATCAAGTTTGATGACGACACCACAGTTGTAGGCTGATAACCAGCAACATCGAATGAGTCTATAGGGAGGAGATAATTGAACTGGCATTGTGCTGTCATGACAACAACCTCTCCGTCAACAAACAAGAAAGAGTTGATTGTGGACTTCATGAAGTAGAGGAGGGAACATGCCCCGATCCACATCAACATGACTGCAGTAGAAAGAGTCACAAGTTAAGTTCCTCAGCGTCCACCAGGATCTGTCATGGACCAACACTACCACCACTCGACAAAAAGTACGCAACAGCATCTCTACTTCCTAAAGCGGCTGAAGGAATTTGGCATGCCGCCCCGGGGCCTCTGCAAATCGAGAGCATCTTGACCGCTTGGTACTGGAATTGCTTCGTCCATGAACGCATGGCCCCCCTATGCAACTTTTCAGGGAAGTCAGGAACCAATATATTCAGTCAGTTTGAAAAAGCTAGCCTTTGCTTTCCTAACAGAAATTTGTTTCCTGCAGCACTAATTCCAAAAATGTTTGGGACACTTAAGTCCATGGAGAATAAGAGCACCTTCTCCCAGCTGCCCACTTCACTGAGGCTAGGAAACACTGTCACCACCGATAAATCCAAGATAAATGAGAATTTCAATAAGCATCTCTATGGCTGACAATGCTTTCCACCTGGCATCCTCAAACTCTGCCAACAGCTCTGCAACCCCCGCAGCAACTGGCCCAAGCCCCCCTTCACCCAAATCCAGACAGCTGATGTTCTGAGAGAACTGCAAAATCTGGACCCCTACAAATCAGCCAGGCTAGACAATCTGGACCCTCTCTTCCGAAAATGATCCGCCGCCATTTTTGCAACCCCTATTACCAGTCTGTTCAACATCTCTTTCGTTTCACCCGAGATCCCTAAAGAAAGGAAAGCTGTTCAACCTCTTTTTTATCGTCCGAGACTCCTAAAGATTGGAAAGCGGCCACGGTCATCCCCCACTTCAAAGGGGGAGACACTCTAGACCCAAACTGTTACAAACCTATATCCATCCTGCCCTGCCTTTCTAAAGTCTTCAAAAGCCATGTTAACAAACAGATCACCGACCATTTAGAATCCCACTGTAACATCTCCGCTATGCAATCCAGTTTCCGAGCTGGTAACAGGTGCACCTCAGCCATGCTAAGGTCCTGAACGGTATCATAACCTCCACCGGTAAAAGACAATACTGTGCAGCCGTCTTCATCGACCTGGCCAAGGCTTTCGACTGTCAATCACATTACATTACATTACATTTAAGTCATTTAGCAGACGCTCTTATCCAGAGTGACTTAATCACCATATGTTCTTATCGGCAGACTCAACAGCCTTGGTTTCTGTAATGACTGCCTTGCCTGGTTCACCAACTACTTCTCAGACAGAGTTCAGTGTGTCAAATCGGAGGGCCTGTTGTCCGGGATCTCTGGCAGTCTCTATGGGGGTGCACAGGGTTCAATTCTCGGGCCGACTCTTTTCTCTGTATATATCAATGATGTTGCTCTTGCTGCGGGTGATTCTTTGATCCACCACTACTCAGACACCATTCCGTATACATCCGGCCTTTCTTTGGACACTGTGTTAACAAACCTCCAAACAAGCTTCAATGCTATACAACTCTCCTTCCGTGGCCTCCAACTGCTCTTAAATACAAGTAAAACTAAATGCATGCTCTTCAACCGATCGCTACCCACACCTGCCCGCCCGACCAGCATCACTACTCTGGACGGTTCTGACTTAGAATATGTGGACAACTATAAATACCTAGGTCTCTGGCTAGACTGTAAACTCTCCTTCCAGACTCACGTTAAGTATCTCCAATCCAAAATTAAATCTAGAATTGGCTTCCTATTTCACAACAAAGCCTCCTTCACTCATGCTGTCAAACATAACCTCGCAAAACTGACTATCCTGCCGATCCTTGACTTTAGCGATGTCATTTACAAAATAGCCTCCAACACTTTACTCAGCAAATTGGATGCAGCCACCCGTGTGTCACCAAAGCCCCATATACTACCCACCACTGCGACCTGTATGCTTTCGTTGGCTGGTCCTCGCTACATATTAATCGCCAAACCCACTGGCTCCAGGTAATCGATAAGTCTTTGCTAGGTAAAGCTCCACCTTATCTCAGCTTACTGGTCACCATAGCAGCACCCACCTGTAGCACGCACTCCAGCAGGTATATCTCACTGGTCATCCTCAAAGCCAACACCTCCTTTGGCCGCCTTTCCTTCCAGTTCCCTGCTGCCAATGACTGGAACGGATTGCAAAAATCACTGAAGTTGGTCCTTCTCTAACTAAGTGTCAGCTGTCAGAGAAGCTTACCGATCGTTGCAGCTGTACACAGCCCATCCAAATACCTACCTCATCCCCATATGTTTTTGTTTTTCTGCTCTTTTGCACACCAGTATTTCTACTTACACATCCTCATCTGCACAGTCTATCACTCGTGTTAATGGCTAAATTGTAATTACTTCGCCACTATGGTCTATTTATTGTCTTACCTCCTTACTTCATTTGCACACATTGTATACAGATTTTTCTATTGTTTTATTGACTGTACGTTTGTTTATACCATGTGTAATTCTGTGTTGTTTTTGTCGCACTGCTTGCTTGATCTTGGCCAGGACGCAGTTGTAAATGATAACTTGTTCTCAACTGGCCTACCTGGATAAAAAGAAGGTGAAATAAAAAAAAGATGCATTCAAAACGCAGCGGTAACAGCATTAGGGGGAAAATTATCATGCACGACATTAGGCATTTGTGTCGGCCGTCAAGCTGGAATTGGAAGAATGGCCACCGAATAATTTGTAATAGAAAAGCAATACAATACAATGTAAAGAATTGCAGAGGGGAATGCAATGCCCATGGGACTGTTTCCAATGCCTTGCCGCTGCCTGATAAATGGACCAGTCAAACAGAACAATCTCATATTGGGACCCTGTGGAACAAAACGAGTGTCTCCCCCAAAAAATGACTGAGCATTAAAATATAACCTGGGCTGCTGCTCCGCCCAGACACTAGGCAACAGGGGCCATGTGTTACAAATGGGAGTCTGTCACTGGCCTCCCTTCCTTGGCAGCCACAAATTGGATTCTGATGAGCGGGGGAAAAGCAATGACCCTTTCAAAACTTTTTCTAAAGCTGTTGCTGGGCTACTAAAAGTGGCTCACAAAATGTGCTTAACTCTCTCGGTCTGATTTCTCAATGGTCGGGGCTCGTCTTTTTGGCTGCCGAATGCTCTGGGAGGCTAGACCTGATCCAAAGTGACAGCTGGGTCAGTAAGAACATTTCCTGAATGGTCCAATGGCTACCAACCTGAGGCCAGTTTCTCAGTCTGTCTCTCCCTTTCGTTTCGCTCTTCCCCTCCCTCCCTCAGTCTTTCTCCCTCTACCGCTCTCCCGCCATCTCTCAATCTTTCACTGTCACTAATTCTCGCTCTCTCACTCGCTTTACCTCCCCCACACTCTCTTTGGCAGGATGTGTCGTGACTAGTGAGGAGACTGTCCGCTGCCGGCTCTTTAGGGAACATGCACTGACCAAATTAAAAACCATCTCCCTGGATCGCAGTATTAAAAATCTGAAACACAAATAACTTCAAGTTCCCATCTGTTACACAACCCCCACGATGAAATGCCCTGGCTGTGGTAGAAAAACACCACAACAGATAGAAGGTCAGGGAGAAAGAATAACACCATATGGTGGGCACAGACAGCAATATCTTACAGTTAGAGGTCAACACTCAATTCTCCACGACATTTGCATTTGGTTTAACTATCTACTAGGCTGTTAGAATATTCCAGATTGAGCTCTGCTTTGACATTGGAACAAGGGCTATGGGGCTTGCGTCACTCAGGAAGTCAAAGGCAGGTCCCCCATACGCACTGGCAATAAATCACAGGTAATGATTGACCATTATGAAATTTTGGCTAATTCCGACTGAAGCGCGATGACAGGAACATTACATCATGGTCCCCTGGACTTCCTGTGATTAAACAGCGGAACATTTGCATTGTGGAGTGAATGCGAGTGAAAAGGTTATGGCGTCAAATTATGACTGGTTCATTTCACCTGCATAATTTATCCCGACGACTCATCCGGTTTACTCAAACAGGGAAGGCAATTAATCAGTGGAATGAGCAGCACCCCGCTCCGCAAACACATTAGTCTTTATTAAATGTGGGACAAGGGAGATGATTGGGGCTGTGACATCATCAACGGTAATCATTTTACGGTACAGAAGAGGCGTTTACAACCAGGCACCTCAGATACATTTCTGCTTGGGGGAACATGTCACATTTTCTAAAACTTTAGACCTAATTGAATGAAAACCAAGAGAGAAGCGAGTCACGCAAGCAGCAGCAACTATGTAAAGTTCCAAACGGCAAAACAGTCACATTGATTAATATATTGCTAATTAAGTTTCTTTCTGTTGGTTTCTTACAGTATGCTGAATCAAAAGGTCAGTAATGTAATGTCAAGTCTGTAAAAGGACCCCTTGATTCAAGTGCAGCTTCAGCTACAACGGTCACAAACAACCTTGATATGCCTGATGCACTTAAGCCGACCTACCCTTTTTAAAATAACTTTTCAATACACAGTAGCAATGTGCATTGTGTGCCGATGACCTTTTATTTGCCATTTGTTATATAAGGAAAACAGTCAAGTGACAAAATCCGTAAACTCTTACCCAGTAACATAAAGGAAAAATCCACCCAAAACCGCAAATTCCTATAATTTACAGTGTTAAATAACACTAATGTGAGATTTATTTCCGTGAACAAATCTTAAATTGTCGTTATAAAGGTTGGTAGCAATGTGAAAATCGTTGTGGAAATCTGTTGCAGCTCAAGTCGACAACTAAACCCATAATTCAAAGCTCTCTAAATGGGCTGGCTGACTAGCTTGCTAGGTTGCAAGCTAGCAAACGTACAGCACACAATAACAAAGTCAATATTAGCATGTGAAGTAGCTAGTTAGCTGTAAAAATTGCCTAAACAAACAGCACTATCAATTTAGGAGTCTACAATCTCACCACATTCAACCGGAAGATCGATGTGCCTCGCAGAGTGGAATCTGACATTCGCAACAGCACCATGCATTGCACTCTGGTTTGAAGAGGCAGACAACTAGGAGAAATGTGGTGGATCCACATTTCTCCAGGTTGGAATATCGCCAAAAATATAATCAATGGCTAATTCGAGAGAAGACAACTTCCCGCGTTATGACAATGGGCAGCATTGAAATCTGCCATGTATGATAAGACATTTTCGCAATCTAAAAAAACGTATTCCTTTTAACTTCTAGTATAGTGAGAGCGGCTTAATCATAATGCTGTGTCATACTGGACAAATTTCTGCCTTCTTGAACAGCAAAAGCTCAGATACCCATGAAAACGACATCCGAAATTGATGGTACATCGCTCAGAGATTTTCCAATTTTTGCAAATGTTTATTCCACCTTTATTTAACAAGGCAATCAGTTAAGAACAAATTCTTATCTACAATGACGGCAAACCCGGATGACGCTGGGCCAAATGTGCGCCGTCCTATGGTCCAATCACCGCAATATAACAATATATATAACATTTAAAAATAGGTGGATCTTTCCTTTAAAAGAAGTTAACAAGTTAATGACCATTTACTAACCGAAAAGAAATATGGTAGTTCCATTAACTCAGAGTACAGTAACTCGAGTGAGTTTGCAATGTAAAGCAACTGAATGTTTGGATTTAAACTGCTATAGTCTGGAGACAGTGCGTCTCAGAATAGGGATGGTACAGTACATTCAGGGACACATGATGAGTAGCAGAGACAACCTCTGGTCCCACAGCCATGTCATCCTAATGCACTTCTTTATTCAATTAGCCTCCAATTATAGTGAAGGCAATAAGGCCCAGGGAGGATCTGTCTAAGGTGGTGGATTAATTCCCAGATGCTTGGCAGCACACCAAAGACTGTAGCGGGGCCCGGGAATTTATTCCTCCAGCAAAATATTCAAGTGCCCTTGTGAAATTCATAGGGATGGGCATGAGTAATCAAGTACTCGAATGGACGTCAAGGCTCGATCTTTAACCAGAGACAAAAAAAATAGTCTTGAAGACCACGTTAATTTGCTTTGATTCTAGTGTTTCTTTTGTACATGTGCATTTGCGGGGCACAACAAAAAAATTAACCAAGCCAATCCCACAATCACACTCTTCTCCCTAAATTCCCTCCACGTCTCATTCACTCAAATCAAATCTTATCGGTCACGTACACATAGTTAGCAGATGTTATTGCGAGTGTAGAGAAATGCTTGTGCTTCTAGTTCCGACAGTGCAGCAATATCTAACAAGTAATCTAACAAATTTACAATGGACTACCTTATACACACAAATGTAAAAGGATGGAATAAGAATATGTACATATAAATGTATGGATGCGCGGCAAAGATGCAATAGATGTTATAAAATACAGTATACACATATGAGATGAGTAATGATGGATATGTAAGCATTATTAAAGTGGCATTATTTAACGTGACTCGTGATACCTTTAATAAATCCATTAATTAAATATTAGTGATGGCTGTTTAACAGTCTGAAGGCCTTGAGACAAAAGCTGTTTTTCAGTCTCTCGGTCCCAGCTTTGATGCATCTGTACTGACCTCGACTTCTGGATGGAAGCGGGATGAACAGGCAGTGGCTTGGGTGGTTGTTGTCCTTGAGAACAGGTAGTTTGCCCCTGATGATGCGTTGTGCAGACTGCACTACCCTCTGGAGAGCCTTGCGGTTGAGGTTGATGCATTTGGCGTACCAGGCGGTGATACAGCCCGACAGGATGCTCTCGATTGTGTATCTGTAAAACTTTGTCACCTAAAAACCTGACAAGCCAAATTTCTTCAGCCTCGTTTCAGTTTGTCCCCGATGTGTACGCCGAGGAACATAAAACTTCCACCTTCTTCACGACTGTCCTGTCGATGTGGATAGGTGGGTGCTCCCTTTGCTGTTTCCTGAAGTCCACGATCATCTCTTTTGTTTTGTTGACGTTGAGTGAGAGGTTATTTTACTGACACCACACTCTGAGGGCCCCCACCTTCTCCCTGTAGGCCGTCTCATTGTTGTTGGTAATCAAGCCTACCACTGTAGTGTCGTCTGCAAACTTGATTGAGTTGGAAGTGTGCATGGCCATGCAGTCATGGGTGAACAGGGAGTACAGGAGAGGGCTGAGAACGCACCCTTGCATCAATTGCGTTACAACCGTTCCGTACTCACACGCTCTGAGAGTGCACACAAGCTCCCATTAGGCCTACATAAATAACTGCCTATAAAAACATATCTAACTGACGGTTTACACAAACTAAATTAGTTGCAAATTCAAAAAGGACTGGTTGAATGAAGTAGGAAAATATGCGTTCCAAACAACAAGCTGCAGTTTTGGAATAATTGTTTCCCCATCTACTTTCCTCCTAGGCTACTGCTAGTGCCATTTAGAATTGTTTAGTCTAGGGCAGGGGTGGGGAACCTTTTTGCCATCAAGGGCCATTTGGATATTTATAAATAAATTTGGGTGCCATATTATTAAAATGTGCTATTTTCTGCTTTGTTTATGTTTTAACGCGACTTTAAACATTGGTTTTATAGCTTATATATGACTTTTATGATGTTTCTTGTGTCCTTGAGTATTTAGAAAAGTGCTAGTCCTATTTAAATATTAGGTTTTGTAAATAATGTTATTAAGATCAAACTCACCATTAAGATCCAACTCACCTCTAATGTGATGGCTGTAACTGCTGATCTTTGAAGAGGCGTTTGATGTCAACTGGCAGTGAAGATGACGCTACTCGCAGCTGTTTTCCAGTTTTTTTTCAGTCTTCGCAAGAGTCAGTTTGGAAAATAACTGCCCACAGCAGTAGGTCATCCCGAACACAGTTGCAAATTTAATTGAATGTCTCCTCAGATCAGGAAAATTCTCAGCTCTAATGAACATTTTGGTGAACTCAAGGAGAGGGATGTGTGTGCAACGTGTGATTCGAAGTTAAACGGGGTTGCAAATATGTTCAACTCCAGTTTTCACATCCTTAACCGCTCACAAAATCTTTGCGAGATTTCCACACTCACGAGCATATTCCGATGTAAACTCAGGCTCTTGTTTATGTAGAGGAGGAAAATGCACCGTGTTACCCCTTTCTAGTTGGATTTGCCACATGTTTGATTTCATGTTTGACAGCAGATCTCTGAGAAGCTGGTTCGGCACTTGGAGCTTGACATTCAAGTCAAACAGATACTTGGTTATGTCCACCATGAAGGCCAAATCACAGATCTTCTTATCATCACTTTCTAAAATTATCTGCCGCAATTATTGCAACCCCTATTAATAGTCTGTTCAACCTCTCTTTCGAGGATTTTGACTGTCAATCACCACATTCTTATCGGCAGACTCAACAGCCTTGGTTTCTCAAATGACTGCCTCGCCTCTGGTTCACCAACTACTTCTCAGACAGAGTTCAGTGTCAAATCGTGCAGACTCAACTCTGTATTCATCAATGACGTCGCTTTTGCGACTGGTGATTCTCTGATCCACCTCTACGCAGACGACACCATTCTGTATACTTCTGGCCCTTCTTTGGAAACTTAACAAAACACTTCAATGCCATAGAACTCTCCTTCCATGGCCTCCAACTGCTCTTAAATGCAAGTAAAACTAAATGCATGCTCTTCAACCAATCGCTGCCCGCACCTGCCCACCCGTCCAGCATCACTACTCTGGACGGTTCTGACTTAGGTATTTGTAGTTGTCCACATATTCTAGGTGTCTGGTTAGACTGTAAACTCTCCTTCCAGACTCACGTTAAGCATCTCCAATCCAAAATTAAATCTAGAATCGGCTTCCTATTTCGCAACAAAGCATCATTGACTCATGCTGCCAAACATACCCCCGTAAAACTGACGATCCTACCGATCCGACTTCAGCGATGTCATTTACAAAATAGCCTCCAACACTCTACTCAGTAAATTGGATGAAGTCCATCACTGTCCTATCCGTTTGTCACCAAAGCCCCATATATACTACCCACCACTGCGACCCGCATGCTCTCGTTGGCTGGCCCTCGCTTCATATTCATCACCAAACCCACTGGCCCCAGGTCATCTATAAGTCTTTGCTAGGTAAAGCCCCGCCTTATCTCAGCTCACTGGTCACCATAGCAGCACCCACCTGTAACATGTGCTCCAGCAGGTATATTTCACTGGTCACCCCCAAGTCAGTTCCTCCTTTGGCCGCCTTTCCTTCCAGTTCTCTGCTGCCAATGACTGGAACGAACTGTAAAAATCACTGAAGCTGGAGACTCATATCTCCCTCTCTAACTTTAAGCACCAGCTGTCAGAGCAGCTCACAGATCACTGCACCTGTACATAGCCCATCCAACTACCTCATCCCCCATACTGTTATTTTTTTTCTCCTTTGCACCCCAGTATCCCTACTTGCACATCGATCACTCCAGTGTTTAATTGCTAAATTGTAATTATTTTGCCACTATGTACTATTATTGCCTTACCTCCCTTATCTTAGCTCATTTGCACACACTGTATAGACTTTTCTATTGTGTTAGACTATGTTTCTGGATTCCATGTGTAACTGTGTTTGTGTCGCACTGCTTTGCTTTATCTTGAAGGTTTCCCCTTCATCTCCATGAATTTTCTTAATCCTTCAGTCCGTAAAACTGCGAGGGCATGTTTCCACGGCTCAACCATCGCACCTCACATAGGCAAACCAGATGACCATACTCCGATTCAAGATCACTCAATAGCTCCATAAATTGGCGGTTGTTCAGCCCTTTGCTTTTGATCGAATTGATGGTCAACACTACAGTTGCCATTGCGTTGTTTGGCTTCAGGGACTGTGCACACTGACTTTGACGTATTATGAAGTTGCATACAATTAAATCACTTGGATCAAGACAGAGACAACTCATTTCTTCTTTCACTAATGAGGTTAAACCCTTTTTCAAGCCAAACAGCTCCATCTGTAGGCTACCTAATTTTTTAAAACCGTAGCTCAAATTTGCTCATAGCCGAGACATGTCTTTCAAACAAGTTATCACCTCTGGTTGTGCCATGCATGGCTTCCAAAACTGCAATTCCTCCATTGTATCAAACTCAGTGGTAATCCAATGCACAAAAATGGCAAATTGGGCAGTATTTTCTTTTTTAATGGAAAAACAACATCTAGAGCTTTTTAAAAATGAAAACAAAATGTATTTAGGAATTGGCTCGGGGTCCTGATCAAAGCGGTCTCGTAGGCCGTACACGGCCCGGAAGCCGGACGTCCACCACCCCTGGCCTAGGCTATACCCCCTCTAAACATAGGTTCCACACTGAAAATATGCAAAAACACTAGTTTGATAAAGACAGGGCGCATCAGAATCAGAATCATTAAGTCTAGGCCTACTCACTAAACATATATTGTGGCTATAATTCATTACCATACAGTGTACAATTCTAAGAACAGGCAGAATAAACTAAATTGAATAACAGTATATCAAGGTTGTTTTGTATACCTGAAAACAATTGTCTTTCAACTCGCCAAATTGAGCCCCATTTCAAATTTTCCCTGAGAATAACTCTTCCAGACATGAGATGAGAATCACTTCGCAGTGGCAACTTTTGTTATTTGTAAACATATTGAGCTATATTTTATTCTGTTATATGAGTGTTATTTTACTACAAAATATGTATCTTGACTGTGATAAGGGCTAGACAAATAAGCGACTTGTCTGCTAAATTAACAAAGCAAGGCTATGCAATTGGGTTTTACAAGCAAGTACCACTGCCAAGGTTACTGCCTTTTTGAAGATCGTGTTCCATAATATAACCAGCTGATACTACGATTTCAATAAATTCATCTTAAATGGCACTTGCTTTTCGATTGGCAGAGCATTCGGAAAGTATTCAGATCCTTTCACTTCGTTACATTACAGCCTAATTCTAAAATGGATTAAATAAAAAAAAGAATATCCTCATTCTACACACAATACCCCATAATGACAAAGTGAAAACAGGTTTTTTTAGAACGTTTTACAAATTAAAAGTATTCAGAACCTTTGCTATGAGACTCTAAATTGAGCTCAGGTGCATCCTGTTTCCATTGATCATCCCTGAGATGTTTCCACAACTTGGAGTCCACCTTTGGTAAATTGTATTTATTGATTTTTTTTATTTTTTTTTTATACAGAAACGCTGGGTATTTACCCAATAAATTACTGGGAGTTTCAGCAAATCTCCATCTACCTCCCTCCTGTCCTATGAGTTTCTGCCTAAACAGGTACCCGTGCTTCGAACTATACAATGCTGGTCTGACCAATCGGGATCCACGCTTCAGGATTGTTTTGATCACGTGGACTGTGATATATTCCGGGAAGCTTGCAAAAATAATCTAGACGCATACCTGGATACGGTGACCGAGTTTATAAGGAAGTGTAGAGGAGACGTAGTACCCACTGTGACTATTAAAACCTAACCAGAAACCGTGGAGGGTAGTATTCGCGTGAAACTGAAAACGCAAACCACCGCATTTAACTAATATGGCAGAATATAAACAGTGTAGTTATTCACTCTGCAAGGCAAGCAAACAAGCTAAACATCAGTATAGAGAAAGTGGAGTTGCAATTCAACGGCTCAGACATGAGATAGTCGGCAGGGACTACAGACTACAAAAGGAAAACCAGCCAAGACGCGAGACCGAATTCTTGCTTCCGGACAGGATTAACACATTCTTTGCAAGCTTTGACGATGACATAGTGCCACCAACACGGCCCTCTACCAAGGACTATGGGTTCTCCTCCTCCATGGCCGACACGAGTAAAACATTTAAATATGTTAACCCTCGCAAGGCTGCCAGACAGCATCCCTAGCAGAGTCCACAGAGCATGCGCAGACCAGCTGGCTGGTGTGTTTACAGGCATATTCAATCTCTCCCTATCCCAGTCTGCTGTCCCCACATGCTTCAAGATGGCCACCATTGAGCCTGTACCCAAGAAGGCAAAGTACCTAAACTTAATGACTATTGACCTTTAGCAGTCACCTCTGTCATCATGAAGTGCTTTGAGAGAGTAGTCAAGGATTATAAACAGCAAAAAAAATGCCCTCTCACTGTCAACTGCATTTATTTTCAGCAAATGTAACATTTGTAAATATTTGTATGAACATATGATTCAACAACTAAGACAAACTGAAGTTCCACAGACATGTGACTAACATAAATGGAATAATGTGTCCCTGAAACAAAGGAGGGGGGTCAAAATCAAAAGTAACAGTCAGTTTCTGGTGTGGCCACCAACCGATCCAACAGGTCCCAGGTGTGCTCAATGGGATTGAGATTTGGGCTCTTCGCTGGCCATGGCAGAACACTGACATTCATGTCTTGTAGGAAATCACACATAGAACGAGCAGTATGGCTGGTGGCATTGTCATGTCAGGATGAGCCTGCAGGAAGGGTACCACATGAGGGAGGAGGATGTCTTCCCTGTAACGCACAGCATTGAGATTGCCAGCAATGACAACAGGCGCAGTCTGATGATGCTGTGACACACCGCTACAGACCATGACTAACCCTCCAAATCGATCCCATTTCAGAGGCCTTTGTGTAAAGCTCATTCCTTTGACGATAAACGCGAATCCGACCATCACCCATGGTGAGACAAAACCGCGACTCGTTAGTGAAGAGCACTTTTTGCCAGCCATGTCTGGTCCAGCGACCGTGGGTTTGTGCCCATAGGCGACGTTGTTGCCGGTGATGTCTGGTTGGGACCTTCCTTTACAACAGGCCTACAAGCCCTCAGTCCAGCCTCTCTCAGCCTATTGCGGACAGTCTGAGCACTGATGGAGGGATTTTGCGTTCCTGGTGTAACTTGGGCAGTTGTTGTTTCCATCCTGTACCTGTCCCGCAGGTGTTGTTACACATGGTCTGCCACAGAGAGGACGATCAGTTGTCCGTCCTGTCTCCCTGTAGTGCTGTCTTAGGTGTCTCACAGAACGGACGCAATGTATTGCCCTGGCCACATCTGCAGTCCTCATGCCTCCTTGCAGCATGCCTAAGGCACATTCACGCAGATGAGCAGGGACCCTGGCCATTTTTCTTTTGGCGAGTCAGTAGAAAGGCCTCTTTAGTGTCCTAAGTTTATTACTGTGAACTTAATTGCCTACCGTCTGTAAGCTGTTCGTGTCTTAGCGACCATTCCACAGGTGCATGTTCATTAATAGTTTATGGTCCATTGAACAAGCATTGGAAACAGTGTTTAAACCCTTTACAATGAAGATCTGTGAAGTTATTTGGATTTTTACAAACTATCTTTGAAAGACAGGGTCCTGAAAAAAGGATGTTTATTTTTTTGCTGAGTTTATCACCTCTTCCTTACCTGCCACCCTAGATCCACTACAATTTGCTTACCGCCTGATGCAAATCGCCATCACTCTGCCCTATCCCATCTGGACAAGAGGAATATCTATGTAAGAATGCTGTTTGACTATAGATTAGCATTAGTAAAGCATTAAAAACAATCAAGCAACCCAGAAAAGTGCTAAAAATACCCATATTAACATATGTTGCCTAAGAAACAAGGTCCATGAAGTCAATAACTTGCATGTAACCGATGACATTCATATCTCTGAAACTCACTTAGATAATACCTTTTATGATAACATCTACCGAAAATACCGAAATGCCAACGGAGGCGGTGTTGCCAACGGAGGCGGTGTTGCCAACGGAGGCGGTGTTGCCAACGGAGGCGGTGTTGCCAACGGAGGCGGTGTTGCCAACGGAGGCGGTGTTGCCAACGGAGGCGGTGTTGCCAACGGAGGCGGTGTTGCGGTCTATATTCAGAACCACCTTCTTGTAAAGCTTAGAGATGATCGAATGTTAAATACTGTTGAAGTAATATGGCTACAGGTTCATCTGCCTCACATAAAGCCCATTCTTGTGGGAAGCTGCTATAGACCACCAAGTGCAAACAGTCAGTATCTGGATAAAATGTGTGAAACATTTGATAATGTATGTGATAAACAGAGAAGTATATTTTCTGGGTGATTTAAATATTGACTGGCTATCATCAAGCTGCCCACTCAGGAAAAAACATCAAACCGTAACCAGTGCCTGCAACCTGCATAATGTTGTCAGTCAACCTACCAGGGTAGATACAAACAGTACAGGAATTAAAATCAACATGTATTGATCACATATTTACTAATGCTGCAGATATTTGCTTTAAAGCAGTATCCAAATCCATAGGCTGTAGTGATCACAATATAATAGCCATTTCTAGGAAAACCAAAGTTTCAAAGGCTGGGCCTAATATAGTGTATAAGAGGTCATGCAATAAGTTTTGTAGTGATTCATATGTTGATGTAAAGAATATTTGCTGGTCTGTGGTGTGTAACGAGGAGCAACCAGACGCTGAACTTAACGCATTTATGAAACTACTTATTCCAGTTACTAATAAGCACGCACCCATTAAGAAAATGACAGTAAAGACTTAAATCCCCTTGGATTAATGTGGAATTGAAAAATTGTATGGTTGAGAGGGATGAGGCAAAAGGTAAGGCAATTAAGTCTGGCAGCCCAACCGATTGGCAAACGTACTACAAATTAAGAAATCATGTGACTAAACTAAATAAAAATAAACTACACTATGAAACAAAGATAAATTATATAGAGAATGATAGCAAAAGGCTTTGGGGCACCTTAAATTACATTTTTGGAAAAAAGGCAGCTCGGCTTCTTCATTCATGGAATCAGGTGGCTCATTCATCAAAGACCACTGATACGGCAAACTACTTTAATGACTTTTGCATTGGCAAGATAAACAAACTTATGGGTGACCTGCCAGCAACAGATGCTGAAACTACACATCCAAGTATATCGGGCCAAATTATGAAGGCAAGAATTGTACTTTTGAATTCCGTTAAGTTAGTGTGGAAGAGGTAAAAATTATTGTTGTCGATCAATAATGACCAGCCACCGGGGTTCTGACAATCTGAATGGAAAATTACAGAGGATAATAGCAGAAGATATTGCCACATCTTCAATTTAAGCCTACAAGAGAGCTTGTGCCCTCAGGCCTGATGGAAAGCTAAAGTCATTCCGCTACCCAAGAATATTAAAGCCCCCTTTACTGGCTCAAATAGCCGACCAATCTGCCTACTAACCCTTAGTAAACTTCTGGAAAAAAATTGTGTGACCACATACAATGCTACTTTCACAGGAAACAAATTGACAGACTTTCAGCATTTACATTCAGCACTTACACAAATGACTGATGATTGGCTGAGAGAAATTGATTATAAAATTATTGTGGGGGCTGTCTTGTTAGACTTCAGTGGAGCTTTTACATTATAGATCAGTCTGTTGCTGGAAAAACATGTGTTATGGCTTTACACCACTGCTATAATGTGGATACAGAGTTACTTGTCTAACAGAACACACAGGGTGGTCTATAATGGAAGCCTCTCAAACATAATACAGGTAGAATCAAGAATTCCCCAGGGTTGCCGTTTAGGTCCGTTGCTTTAAAAAAACAATTTTTTACTTAGGACATGTCACTGACTGAGTAAAGCCAGAGTGCCTATGTATGCGGATGACTCAACACACAGACTGAAATGACTGCAACACTCAACAAAGAGCTGCAGTTAGTTTCAGAGTGAGCGGCAAGGAATAAGTTAGCCCTAAATATTTCTAAAACTAAAAGCATTGTGTAATTTGGAACAAAACACTCACTAAACCCTAAACCGCAACTCAATCTTGTAATAAAGTGGAAATTGAGCAAGTTGAGATGACTAAAGTGCTTGGAGTAACCTTAGATTGTAAACTGTCATGGTCAAAACATATCAATGCAGAAGTAGCTAAGATGGGGAGAAGTCTGTCTATAATAAAGCGATGCTCTGCCTTCTTAACACTATCAACAAGGCAGGTCCTACAAGCCCTAGTTTTGTCACACATTGACTACTGTTCAGTGGTGTGGTGCCACAAAAAAAAGGACTTAGGCAAATAGCAATTGGCTCAGAAAAGGGCAGCATGGCTGGCACTTGGATGTACAGAGAGCTAATATTAATAATATGCATGTCAATCTCTCCTGGCTGAAAGCAGAGCTGATAACCCATAAGGGTGTGTGCTCAGCCCCCTCCTGTACTCCTTGTTCACCCATGACTGCGTGGCCAAGCACGCTTCCAACTCAATCATTAAGTTTGCAGATGACACAACAGTAGTAGCCTTGGTTACCAATGATGACAAGACAGCCTTCAAGGTGGAGGTGAAGGCTCTGGGAGTGTGGTGCCTGGAAAACAACTTCAGTCAACATCAACAAAACAAAAGATGTTTGTGGACTTCAGGAAACAGCAGAGGACGCACCCCCTGATCTACATCGACAGGACCCGTAGCACTAACGTCCGTAGCCATTAAGTGCTTTGAAAGGCTGGCCATGGTTCACATCAACACCATTATCCCAGAAATCCTAGACCCACTCCAATTTGCATACCGCCCCAACAGATCTACAGATGATGCAATCTCTATTGCACTCCACCATGCCCTTTCCCACCTGGACAAAAGGAACACCAACGTGAGAATGCTATTCATTGACTACGGCTCAGTGTTCAATGCCATAGTGCCCTCAAAGCTCATCACTAAAGCTAAGGATCCTGGGACTAAACACCTCCCTCTGCAACTGGATCCTGGACTTCCTGACGGGCCACCCCCCAGGTGGTGAGGGTAGGTAGCAACATTTGTCACACTGGAGCCCCTCAGGGGTGCGTGCTCAGTCCCCTCCTGTACTCCATTCACCCACGACTGTATGGCCAGGCACGACTCCAACACCATCATTAAGTTTGCAGACAACATAACAGTGGTAGGCCTGATCACCGACAATGACGAGAAAGCTTATAGGGAGGAAGTCGGAGACCTGGCCGGGTGGTGCCAGAATAACAACCTATCCCTCAACGTAATCAAGATAAAAAGGAGATAATTGTGAACTACAAGAAAAGGAAGGCCGAGCACGCCCCCATTCTCATCGACGGGGCTGTAGTGGAGCAGGTTGAGAGCTTCAAGTTCCTTGGTGTCCACATCACCAACAAACTAGAATGGTCCAAACACACCAAGACAGTCGTGAAAAGGGCACAACAAAGCCTATTCCCCCTAAGGAAACTAAAAAGATTTGGCATGGGTCCTCTGATCTTCAAAAAGGTTCTACAGCAACAACATCGAGAGCATCCTGACTGGTTGCATCACTGCCTGGTACGGCAACTGCACGGCCTCTGACTGCAAGGCACTACAGAGGATAGTGCGTACGGCCCAGTACATCACTGGGGCTAAGCTGCCTGCCATCCAGGACCTCTATACCAGGCAGTGTCAGAGGAAGGCCCTAAAAATTGTCAAAGACCCCAGCCATAGACTGTTCTCTCTTCTACCACATGGCAAGCGGTACCGGAGCACCAAGTCTCGGACCAAAAGGCTTCGAAACAGCTTTTATCCCCAAATCATAAGACTCCTGAACAGGTAGTAAAACGCCTACCCAGATTATTTGCATTGTGTCCTGCCAGTTTTATATCATTCTAAATTAATAATAATCGCTTTGATTAAAAATATATATATTTTGGAGATGATTTTGTTTTTAAATAACGTACAATGAGCGAGAAAAATGCCAATCTTGAACGTGGGGTGAGACATTGTTACTAACTTGTAAATAAAGGCAGTTTGTTATTTAGAATTATTTATTTCTGTTAGTAGATGGAGAGAAACCAAAAACCCTACAGTGATCTCATGGGTCTCTCAGTTGAGGTTGCCACAGGTATTGAACCAGCATCTGTAACACAGTGGGATACAGTAAGAGCAAAACAATCCTACCAAAATAAAATCCTTAGTGTTTTAGTAAGTAATACTGAAGTTGTGCACAATTATCAGTTTCCATTTAGGTTTATGTCACCCATTCATTGTCAGTTAGAGACACAGTAGGACCCAAAAGCATAACTCTGCTCTAACACCCCCTTGCGCTAGTCTGGCGCAATGAAGTGGTGACGCAGGGTACCGTACTAAACCACAAATGATCTCACAAATGAAGTCCAGCAGCATAATCACAAAACCTTTAGTGGCGCAACCACTGTACTCATCTCATATGTGTATACTGTTTTCAATACTATTCTACGGTATCTAATTCATTTGATGTTTACATATCTGGCATTACTTATCTCATATGTATATACTGTATTCTATACTAAACCCGTTCCACTCTGACATCACTCATCCATATGTATATAGTCTTAATTCATTCCCACTTAGATGTGTATATATTGTGTAATTTGTTAGATATTAATGCACTGTCAGAGCTAGAAGCACAAGCACTTCGCTACACCAGCAATAACATCTGCGAATCACTTTTTGACCAATAAAACTTGATTTGAGTGTGCGACTATTATTTTTATAGCTTATAAATTAAATTGATTGAACATTCAACATTTGGAAAGGCACACACACCTGTCTATATAAGTTCCCACAGTTGCATGTCAGAGCAAAAACCAAGCCATGAGGTTGAGCAAATTGTCCGTAGAGCTCCGGGAGAGGATTGTGTCAAGGCACAGATCTGGGGAAGAGTACCAAAACAATTCTGCAACATTGAAGGTCCCCAAGAACACAGTGGCCTCCATCATTCTTAAATGGAAGAAGTTTGGAACCACCAAGACAAACTGTCCGCCCGGCCAAACTGAGCAATCGGGAGAGAAGGGCCTTGGAGGTGAACAAAAACCGGATGGTCACTGACAGAGCACCTCTGTAGAGACGGGAGAAGGTTCCAGAAGGACAACCATCTCTGCACTCCACCAAATAGGCCTTCATGGTAGAGCGGCCAGATGGAGGCCGCTCCTCAGTAAAAATGGCACATGACGGCCCGCTTGGAATTTGCCAAGATTCTCTGGTCTGAGAAACCAAGATTGGACTCCTTGGCCTGAATGCTAAGCTTCACGTCAGCAGGAAACCAAGCACCACTCATAACCTGACTAATACCATCCATAGCAGGGACTGGGAGACTAGTCAGGATCGAGGGAAAGATGAACGGAGCAAAGTACAGAGCGATCCTTGATGAACACCCGCTCCAGAGCGCTCAGACTGGTGTGAAGGTTCACCTTCCAAAAGGACAACGACCCTAAGCACACAGCCAAGACAAAGCAGGAGTGGAATCCGGACAAGTCTCTGAATGTCCTTGAGTGTCCCAGCCAGAGCCCGGACTTGAACCCGATCGAACATCTCTGGAGAGACCTGAAAATAGCTGTGCAGCAATGCTCCCCATCCAACCTGACAAAGCTTGAGTGTATCTGCAGAGAAGAAAGGGAGAAACTCCCCAAATACAGGTTGTAGCCAAGTTTGTAGCGTCATACCCAAGAGGACTTGAGGCGGGAATCGCTGCCAAAGGTGTTTCAACAAAGTACTGAGTAAAGGGTCTGAATACTTATGTGAAATGTCTGTTTATTTGTAATACATTATTTAAATTTCATTGAGGTATTGTGTGTAGATTGATGAGGAAAAACTATTTAAATACAATTTAGAATATGGCTGTAACGTAACAAAATGTTGAAAAGGTCATGGGGTCTGAATTCTTTTCCGAATGCACTGTATATGGGGCAATTTAGAAATTAGGATTTGATAAATTAAGCATTGTTAGGCACTGTTGGCAGAGGCCTATAGATTAATGTGCACATATTTATTTCCAGTGTGTGCCGTAAAAAAAAAAAAATTGGAGCACTCAAAAAAAAACATGAAGTACTCAAACAGCCCAAAAATGTCCAATGCCCATCCCTAGAACTTAATCACACTCTTCTCCCTGGGCAAGCTGCAATTATTTGAAGGATATTTTGTGTGGCTAACATTAAAAGTTATATAAAGATGATTGGCTTGGGAGACTGAAAAGCTTCCCATTTTCTGTCCAATGGATTTGGATGACCCCTGTACTGCGGGAAATACACCAGGAGTAAACAGGTAGTGGGGCATGATCAGATATTTTACTTATGAGTACTGACTGCACACAGACATACAATACATTTTTGAAAACAGGCTGATCAGTGATGAGCTGCATTTCTAACTGGAATGGAGTTAAATGGCAAATGGTTGCGTAGGAACCAAAACACTTCCTGACCTTAACAGTCGGACACTTTTGAAACATCGATAATATCATTCACACATACATTCCTACATTTGCAGTCTCACGCATGCCTAAAACGTCTGAGGACGGATGGTGAGCTCCACAATTCTGAGCCTCTGAAGCTGCAAAGTAAAGTATTGGAGCTCCGCTAGCGCTCAGAGTTCAAACCAGTTGAGATAATCAAATCCCTGTTTGTTCATTTTCTAAATATAATTTCCTGCTAAGAGAAAAATGTGTCTATGAAATATTCATGAGCCCATACTCTGAGCGGAGTAGTGGGTAAGATATAAATGCACTAGAACGCAGCTATCATTTATTTGTTTAGCAAAGATCTGCCTCCCTTCTTCCAGGGCGACTTATCAGCCTCCTTAGCACTTAAAAACACCCTGTTTCCATCCAAATGCATTATGAAGTGAGAGTTTTTAAATTGGGGCATTTGAGGCAAAGTACTTTGCTGTAGGGGTAGGACAGCTGTTCCCCACCAAAGAGTGAACAGTGAAGCCAATATCCTTCGGGTCACCAGTGTGCTGCTCTAACCACTCGGCTGGTCCTCTGATTGAAGCCTCCCTCTACCCAGAGCTGCTCCCATTAGCAGAACAGCAGGAAATGGGCCTTCTGCTCCCCAGGGTTGGGCTATTAAAATAGAATTTAAAAAATAAAAAAAACTTGCTCTCTCACTCCCCCTCTCACTCGTTCGCTCTTTATGCAAGGTGCATAATGGTTAGTTAGGATGATGATAACAATGCCCCCATTAAGCCAATCTAATGCCAACACTTATTTCTACCATTACAGATCTTAATGAGCCGCGGCGAATGAGACTTGCCCCAGAATAAACTAAAATGAAAGAAAAAAATAACTGCTTAGTGAAAACATGCTCACGCCATCGACTACAGATGGCTTGCATAAACACAGCAGCAGAGGCTCCCAGCCCCCTGAAAGAGCTCTTCAATGAATAACCCGATGGCAAAAAGTAGAGGTCGACTGATTGATTTTTCAATGCCGATACCGATTATGAATGAACACTTATTTTAACTTGATATAATACATGAATAAAATCAATTTAGTCTCAAGTAAATAATGAAACACATTCAATTTGGTTTAAATAATGCAAAAACACAGTGTTGGAGAAGTAAAAGTGCAATATCTGCCATGTAAAAATGTTAACGTTTAAGTTCCTTGCTCAGAACATGAGAACATATGAAAGCTGGTGGTTTCTTAACATGAGTCTTAAATATTCCCAGTTAAAAGGTTTTAGGTTGTAGTTATTATATGAATTATAGGACTATTTATCTATATACCATTTGTATTTCATATACCTTTGGCTATTGGATGTTCTTATAGGCTCTATAGTATTGTCAGCCTAATCTCTGGAGTTGATAGGCTTGAAGTCATAAACAGCGCTGTGCAGCAAGCATTGCTAAGAGCTGCTGGCAAACGTAATAAAGTGCTGTTTGAATGAATGCTTACAAGCCTGCTTACTGCAGCATACCACCACTCAGTCAGACTGCTCTATCAAATCATATTCTTAATTGTTATATTAATAACCACACAGAAATACGAGCCTTAGGTCATTAATATGGTCAAATCTGGAAACGATCATTTCGAAAAACAAAACTTTTATTCTTTCAGTGAAATACGGAACCGTTCCGTATTTTATCGAACGGGTGGCAACCCTGAGTCTAGATATTGCTGTTACATTGCACAACCTTCAATGTTATGTCATAATTATGTACAATTCTGGCAAATTAATTACGGTCTTTGTTAGGACTAAATGGTCTTCACACAGTTTGCAACGAGGCAGGCAGCCCAAACTGCTGCATATACCCAGACTCTGCTTGCACTGAACGTTAATATTGCCCGCTAACATGAATGTCTATTAACTACATATGTAGGTTTAAAACAATATACTTGTGTATTGATTTCAAGAAAGGCATTGATGTTTATGGTTAGGTACATTTGTGCAATGATTGTGCTTTTTTTGCGAACGCGCTTTTGTTAAATCATTGTTTGGCGAAGTTGAAGTAGGCTGTAATTCGATGATAAATTAACAGGCACTGCATTGATTATATGCAGCGCAGAACAAGCTAGTTAACCTAGTAATATCAACCATGTCTAGTTAACTACTGATTATGTGAAGATTGATTGCTTTTTTATAAGACAAGTTTAATGCTAGCTAGCAACTTAACTTTTTTCTCCTTGCAGCCACAAGGTCCTTTTGATGCTGCACTCGCAAACAGGTGGTCAGCCTACCATGTAGTCCCCTCGTGGACTGCAATGTAATTGGCCATAATTGGCATCCAAAAAGGCAGATTAGCGATTATTATGAAAACTTGAAATTGGCCATGCCAATTAAAAACGGGCGATCTCTAGTAAAAAGCATTCATTCCTTCACACAACTTGAGATGAATGAGATAATGTGGTTAACTGCTTTAAAGACAACTGTCCGTAAAAAGGCAGCAATGAATACGGTTTCACTCCATCTAGCAAACAGGTGTCTATGAACAGGCACCACCACCTCCCTTGTCGTGCCTGGGCCAGACAAACTGTGACCTTGTTCAGGGTAGAAAGAAGGTATAATGGCAGAATAGAGGGTATTTGGCAGAATAGAGGGAACGGCAAGGATAGAGGGTATAGGGAAGAATAGAGAAGGATAAGAGAAGGATAGGTGTAGCTATAGGTAAGGTACAGCTGCTGTGCATGAAGTGTGGGATGTCGATCACATCAACAGTATGTGCTGGGGAAAATTCAATTACAGCCTAATGAAGAGCGAGACAATCCCCCCCCCAAGCGAGCAACTAAGCTTGATAATTAGCCAACGCAAGGAGGCATGAGGCAAGCATCAGACAGACAGGCGAAGGGGTTTTAATAATGCTGGGCAGGAAGAGCTGGGCTGCCCATCTTCAGTGCATCTGCTCACATCACCACCACAGTGTGATTAATGCAGCCTGGCCTGACTTTCACTCATCACAAAGCATGGCAGCCCTCGGTTCTCACCATCACCTCACTGGTCTCTCTCTCGCTCTATACACTGTGTATAAAACATTAAGGACACCTTCCTAATATTGAGTTGTGTGGCCCCCCCCACAAGTGACATCAAGAAAGGAACACAGCTTTCACCTGGTCAGTCTGTCATGGAAAGAGCAGGTTGGTGGATTTTGTACACTCAGTCTATATCACCATCTATTTATTTTATTTTACCTTTATTTAACTAGGCAAGTCAGTTAAGAACAAATTCTTATTTTCAATGACGGCCTAGGAACAGTGGGTTAACTGCCTGTTCAGGGGCAGAACGGCAGATTTGTACCTTGTTAGCTCGGGGATATGAACTTGCAACCTTTCGGTTACTAGTCCAACGCTTTAGGCTACCCGGCCGCCAATAGGCAGTCTACAGTCTATAGACTGCCTATTGTCCTCTCTTTAAGGTCCATCACCTCCCCTTGCAGTTAGTGTTTTTTGTTCAACTCTCAAATGCAATCCATCTCTCCCTTTAAATTCTCTCCATTGGGTGTGCAGTTTCTCACTTCATCTCCAAGTCTCTTCCCCCTCCCCTCCATTTGACAGATTTCACAGGGAGTGATAAAACAGTTTAAAGTGTCTCTACCCCTACTGCCAGCTGTCTCTGGTAAAGAGGGCACACAAAGATTATAGAACCTCCCCTTAATTCACTGTTGCTTAATGATGATTAAAAATAGGACCCGCCGGGGTTTAAGTCATCAGACGACACAGCAGCGGTGGTGTTGCATCGGAGGAGAGAAACAAGTTCAAAACGACGCCCCTGAGCCTTATGTGGAGTTGGTTATGACTGATGGCGACACAGATAAGACAACAGGGTGTTGACAGAACAGGGAGGCCACAAAACAATATGGAGGCCATCTTCCCAGACATGTATGTGTTCGTGCAGGTCGGACAGTGTTTCTACCAACTACCTAAACACACTGTTTGTGAAGCAGGGAGATGGAAGGCAGATAGATGCTACTAGACTGTGTACACTGCTGTCGATTAGACAGGGAGTTTAGATGTAATGTACTATAAGACAACGCAGAAGGGAATGTCCTATACCGTCTTAGCCACAACAACCCTGCTATGACCGCTAGATAAATCTTCTGAATTACTTCTCGGACTGAAGATTGTTTGGAACTACTTCCATACTTCTTTCTGCCAAATGAATACTTTTTAAAAATGTGCTTGCTGAAGGTCAGTAAATATTTTGGAAATGACTACAAATTCAACCCATAATGTTGTTATCTAAATGTAATGGTGCAGGGAACACTGCAGTTCCAAGACAGAAAGCTACAACTAGGGTATCAGGTGCTCTGGCTCCGCTGACAGAAAGCAATGACAAGTGATTGAGTGCCAGTGGAGGGAAGAAAGGGAGCGAAAGAGGCTCAAAAGAGAGGATGAAAGGAAGAGAGAGAGAGGTGCATGTGACAGGACGGGGACGAGTGTAATCGGGTAGGGGGACGGGGGTCTGATGCATTGCAGCCGTTCACTCAATTGATCCCATCAGGGGCTCGAGAGTGAGCGAGTAATTGGACGATCAATCTGCCAATGACAGGCCTCCATCACAGAGCGCCGCTCGATGCACGCAGCAGTCCCGCCTAGATGGATGGGGATGTCACAAACCCCCATCAATGATGGAAACACCAGGTGCCGCGTTGTCAAACACTCCCCAATAAAATAAAGCCCCATTTAGACAGAGGGCCATTTTAGTGGCATTGCGAGTCCCGGTATGAGCTCACGTTGTGGCACTAAAGCCCCATGTCACAGACTGGTTATGGATCTGGTGTGGCGTTTATAGGGGGGATGGAACAATGGACGGATTAAATAAATTAGGGTGAAATCTCCATGAAAATGGCTAGTGGTAGAGGGCCAGACAGCGGCATCAGTCAAACAGCTGCGTGACAGTATCCCTCATGGGAGAATAGTGTGGCAGCCTGGTGACAGGACCAGGTTACCAATTGGGCACGTGCCCCGGGGCCCCTGACCTCCAGGTGGTCCCCTACCACAAAAACAAAAAATAAAAACACGGAGGTCGTGGGGCCCCAGATTACAAACGAACACGTCATATGCAATGCAAAAACGTATTGAACTGTAGTAAATTAGCTTTAAAAACTGCAACATTTTCTCTCATCCTTGTGAAGAACAGCATGAGAAAATGTGAAGAACAGCATGAGAGCAGCAATAGAAACAGCACATTGTTCTCTGCACCATGACAAACTGTAGAATTGCAAGAAATTAGCTTTAAAACTGCTAAATTGTCTCTCACAATGTGTAGAATAGCATTATAAAACTACATTTCCCTCTGCTCTAGGGCAAAATGTATTGATATGCACCACCCCCCAAAATATATATATATATAAAAAATGTTTTATTAAAAAAAAAAAAAATGTGTTGGGGGGCCCTGGAGTTAGGTTCTCCGGGGCCCCAAATGCAGTAGTCTGGCCCTGCCTGGTGGCTATGTCAACCTGGAGAAAAATCCAAGCCCACCTTTCTGACAGGAGCTGCGGGGGATGACGAGAAGTAGAGCAACAGTTTAAAATATGTAAAATTGTGAGAGAAAGTAAAACCCTGAGCGCTCTGATTCATGACACATAGATTAAGGGGCTTTGCAAATCTGATCCCTACAAAAGCAGAACATGATGATGCAATATGGGACAGGGGAAAAGATCAGCTGATCGACCTCACACAAAGATTTTGGTCAGCGCCCTTGGCACTGTCTGTCATCCTCTCTGTACAGCCCCAACAAACCACTAGACAACTTACTGCATAGGATCTGACAGGCAGAACAACCTCCTGTGCTGAGCGCTGTCCTGTCTGCACCGTGAAATCACCTGCACTCCGTGACCAACGCTGCTTGACAACAGTGGGCACGGAGCTCAAGCACAGGGCTCAAGCACAGGACAAAAAGTCCCTGGCATTTAACCTCCCCATTCCTGAGGTGACAGTCTGACATTGGCACAGCCGTTCCACCGCAGTAACAGCGCCCTTCCACCTCAGGTGTCCACCAACCTGGGTGTCCAGTGGAGAGGAATGGCGAGTGAAAAAAAGAGGAAAAGATAGGAAGAGAGAGAAAGTGTCAGTGCTGATTGTGCTGCTTTGACTCCAACCTTCCGCCTCAGCTGCTCAGTGAAAATCAGACCTGCCCACAAGATAGACCTGGCAACACAATGTACACGTGGGCAGAAGAGACAGACAGATAGGAGAGGGGAGATGAGGAACGGAGAAGTGGAGAGGAACGGAGAAGTGGAGAAGTGGAATGAGAGGGGACTGTGCAATCGGAATGAAGAGCAGGCTCGGTTGTCATACTAGTGTGAGAAAATAAGTCAATACAGTGTATTCAAAGTATTCAGACCCCTTGACCTTTTCAGCATTTTGTTACCTTACAGCCTTATTCCAAAATGGATTAAATACAATGACAAAACATTATTCTACACTGTAGAATAATAGTAAAGATATCAAAACTATAAAATAACACATATGGAATCATGTAATACCAAAAAAGTGTTTCCAAATCAAAATGTATTTTATAATCTTCAAAGTAGCCAAATCAAATCAATTTTATTTATAAAGCCCTTCTTACATCAGCTGATCTCAAAGTGCTGTACAGAAACCCAGCCTAAATCCCCAAACTGCAAGCAATGCTGGTGTAGAAGCCACCCTTTGCCTTGAGGAAAGCTTTGCACACTCTTGGCATTCTCTCAACCAGCTTCACCTGGAATACTTTTTCAACAGTCTTGAAGGAGTTCCCACATATGCTGAGCACTTGTTGGCTGCTTTTTCCTCACTCTGCAGTCAAACTCATCCTAAACCATCTCAATTGGGTAGAGGTTAGGTGATTGTGGAGGCCAGGTAATCTGATGCACTCCATTACTCTCCTTCTTGGTCAAATAGCCCTTACACAGCCTGGAGGTGTGTTGCATCATTGTTCTGTTATAAAACAAATTATAGTTCCATTGAGCACAAACCACATGGGATGGCGTATGGCTGCAGAATGCTGTGCTAGCCATGCTGGTTAAGTGTGCCTTGAATTCAAAATAAAATTGTCACCAGCAACGCATCCCCACACCTACTCCTCCATGCTTCACAGTGGGAACCACACATGCGGCGGTCATCCTTTCACCTACTTCGCGTCTCAAAAAAATATGGTGGTTTGCACCAAAAATCTCAAATTTGGACTCATCAGATCAAAGAACAGATTTCCACCGGTCTAATGTCCATCACTTGTGTTTCTTGGCCCAAACAAGTCTGTTCTTCTTAAAGGTGTCCTTTAGTTGTGATTTCTTTGCAGCATTTCGACCATGAAGGCCTGATTCACACAGTCTCCTCTGAACAGTTGATGTTGAGATGTGTAGGTTACTTGATCTCTGAAGCATTTATTTGGGCTGCAATCTGAGATGCAGTTAACTAATGAATTTATCCTCTGCAGCAGAGATAACTCTGGGTTTTCCATCCCTGTGGCAGTCCCCATGAAAGCCAGTTTCATCATAGCGCTTGATGGTTTTTGCGACTGCTCGAGGAAACTTTAAGTTCTCGAAATGTTCCTGATTGACTGACCTTCATGTCTTAAAAGTGATGGACTGTCGTTTCTCCTGTTAATTGAAATGCATTCCTGGTGACTACGTCATGAAGCTGGTTGAGAGAATGCCAAGAGTGTGCAAAGCTGTCATCAAGGCAAAGGGTGGCTACTTTGAAGAATCTCAAATATATTTTTGATTTGTTTAACACCTTTTTGGTTACTACATGACACTGTTATTTCAAAGTTTTGATGTCTTCACCATTATTCTACAATGAAGAAGTAAAAATAAAGAAAAAAAATGGAATTAGTAGGTGTGTCCAATTTTGACTGGTACTGTAAGTATTCAGACCCTTTGCTATGAGACTTGAAATTGAGCTCAGGTGCATCTAGGTTTACACATTTTGGGGAATATTCAGCAGGTGGAAACTATCCGTGGGAATTAATGGAAATATACAAATTGATATTAATACAATTTAAATGTAGATGTTTTTTGGATTGAACATAACCATATCATATGGAGACAAAACATTTTACCTTATCCTAAGTAGACAATTTCAAATCATTAAATCCTTCCTAAATACATTTGAAAAAAAGATTTAGTTATGAATTGAAATTAAATGAGTTGACTCTTCACATGGGATGATTTCACTGAACAACAAAAGAAAGGGAATATTGAATGATCCATCGCATCTCCCAAAAACATATCTGTAAAATGATAGTCTAGTAGAAACAAGAGCTTTGGTTGTCTTCCTCTCAGGCTTCCATGTCTTCTCCCTGGATGACCTCAATGTCCACCTCTTGAACATCAGACTCTGGGGCCTCATCTTCACTGTCACTTTCCAACCTTGTTGAGGATGGCTCGTGTCAGGCTCAAAAAAACACAAATTTGCCCGGATGGCCACCAATTTTTCAACCCTTGTATTGGTCAGCCTGTTGTGTGCTTTGGTGTGTGTGTTCCCAAACAACGACCAGTTGCAAACCGAGGCGGTTGAAGTCGGTGGGATTTGGAGGATGATGGAGGGAACAGGGGAAAAATCCTCAGATCCACAAAGTCCCTTCCACAAGGTGGCTGATGAGATATGTTGGTTCGACTGCCTTATTGCATCTCCATGCCAAAGCCCTTGCTTGGAAATGTACTTCGCTAGACTGCCAATAACCTTGCCCTCATCCAGGCCAAGGTGGTGAGACACTGTAGTGATGACACCATAGGCCTTGTTGATCTCGCACCAGACAGGATGCTCTTGCCAGCATACTTGGGGTCCAACATGTACACTGCAGCGTGTATGGGTATCATGCAGAAGTCTTAATGCATTTCAGAACTGCAGTTTCCTCTGCTTGGAGCAACAGTGAAGTGTAAGGGGCAGTACAGATTTCTCCTATTATATCTGCAAGCAGAATCTGAACATCAGACAGGATGGCACTGTCTCCCTAAATCCGTTCAATGGCTACTGCTATAGGTTTCAGGAGTTTCAGGCAGCTTACCACTCTCACCATTAATACATAATCCAGGAGGATCCTCTTGATGGGGCTGTCCATATTGGCAGACTGTGATATGGCACTTTCTTGGAGAGACTCCTTTCCCTCCAGAAGACTGTCAAACATTTTTATTTTTTATTTCACCTTTATTTAGCCAGGTAGGCTAGTTGAGAACAAGTTCTCATTTGCAACTGAGACCTGGCCAAGGTAAAGCACAGCAATTTGACTCAACAACAACAGAGTTACACATGGAATAAACAAAACAGTCAATAATACAGTACAACAAAAGAAAACAAAAATTCTATATACAGTGAGTGCAAATGAGGTAAGATAAGGGAGTTATGGCAATAAATAGGCCATGGTGGCGAAGTAATTACAATATAGCAATTAAACACTGGAATGGTAGATTGCACATTCATCTTCTGCACAATAGCGATACCGGGGTGCAAATTAGCAAGATAGCTAACGAAATAAATAAATACATAAATACAGTATGAGGATGAGGTAGGTAGATAGATGGGCTGTTTACAGATGGCCTATGTACAGGTGCAGTGATCTGTGAGCTGCTCTGACAGCTGGCGCTTAAAAGCTAGTGAGGGAGATATGAGTCTCCAGCTTCAGAAATGTTCGTAATTCGTTCCAGTCATTGGCAGCGGAGAACTGGAAGGAAAGATGACCAAAGGAGGAATTGGCTTTGGGGGCGACCAGTGAGATATACCCGCTGGAGCGCGTGCTACGAGTGGGTGCTGCTATGGTGACCAGTGAGCTGAGGTGAGGCGGGGCTTTACCTAGCAGAGACTTATAGATGACCAGGATCCAGTGGGTTTGGCGACAAATATGAAGCGAGGGCCAGTGTAAAGGGCTTTGGTGACAAAACGGATGGCACTGTGATAGTCTGCATCCAGTTTGTTGAGTAGAGTGTTGGAGGCTAATTTATAGATGACATCACTGAAGTCGATGTCATTTTGGATTGGAGATGCTAAGTGTGAGTCTGGAAGGAGAGTTTACAGTCTAACCAGACACCAAGGTATTTGTCGTTGTCCACGTATTCTAAGTCAGAGCCGTCCAGAGTAGTGATGCTGGACGGGCGAGCAGGTGCGGGCAGTGATCGGTTGAATAGCATGCATGAGTTGTATGGCATTGAAGCTTGTCTGGAGGTTAATTAACACAGTGTCCAAAGAGGGGCCAGAAGTATACCGAATGGTGTCGTCTGCGTAGAGGTGTATCAGAGTATCACCAGCAGAAAGAGCGACATCATTGATGTATTCAGAGAAAAGAGTCGGCCTGAGAATTGAACCCTGTGGCACCCCCATAGAGACTGCCAGAGGTCCGTACATCAGGCCCTCCTATTTGACACACTGAACTCTGTCTGAGAAGTAGTTGGTGAACCAGGCGAGGCAATCATTTGAGAAACCAAGGCAGTCGAGTCTGCCAATAAGAATGTGGTGATTGACAAGAGTCGAAAGCCTTGGCCAGATCGATGAATACGGCTGCACAGCAATGTCTCTTATCGATGGCTGTTATGATGTCGTTTAGAACCTTGAGCGTGGCTGAGGTGCACCCATGACCAGCTCTGAAACTAGATTGCATAGCGGAGAAGGTACAGTAGGATTTGAAAAGGTCGGTAATGTGTTTGTTAACTTGGCTTTCAAAGAACTTAGAAAGACAGGGTAGGATAGATATAGGTCTGAAGCAGTTTGGGGCTAGAGTGTCACCCCCTTCGAAGCGGGGGATGACCGCAGCAGCTTTCCAATCTTTTGGAATCTCAGATGATACGAAAGAGAGGTTGAACAGACTAGTAAATAGGGGTTGCAACAATTTCTGCAGATAATTTTAGAAAGAGAGGATCCAGATTGTCTAGCCCGGCTGATTTGTAAGGGGTCCAGATTTTGCAGCTCTTTCAGAACATCCATCTGGATTTGGGTGAAGGAGAAATGGTATCTATCTATCGACAGAATTAATCGAACAAAAATACCATTTGTGATGTTTATGGGACATATTGGAGTGCCAACAAAAGAAGCTCGTCAAAGGTAAGGCGTGAATGATATTTTTATTTCTGCGTTTTGTGACGAGCCTGCAGGGTTGAAATATGGTTTCTCTCTTTGTTTACGGAGGTGCTATCCTCAGATAATAGCATCGCTTGCTTTGCCGAAAAGCCTTTTTGAAATCTGACATGTTGGCTGGATTCACAAGTGTAGCTTAAATTTGCTATCTTGCATGTGTGATTTAATGAAAGTTTGATTTTTATAGTAATTTATTTGAATTTGGCGCTCTGCATTTTCCCTGGCTTTTGGCCAGGTGGGACGCTAGCATCCCACATATCTCAGAGAGGTTAAGCATGTCCCAGTTTAGGTCACCTAGTAGCACGAGCTCAGAAGATAGATGGGGGGCAATCAATTCACATATGGTATCGAGGGCACAGCTGGGGGCAGAGGGAGATCTATAGCAAGCGGCAACAGTGAGAGACTTGTTTCTGGGAAGGTTAATTTTTAGAAGTTAGAAGCTCGAATTGTTTGGGTACAGACTTGGATAGTAATACAGAACTCTTTGCAGTAGATTGCAACATCGCCCCCTTTGGCAGTTCTATCTTCGTGGAAAATGTTATAGTTAGCAATAGAGATGAAGGTTTTCCTAAGCCAGGATTCAGACACGGGTAAGACATCCGGGTTGGCAGAGTGTGCTAAAGCAGTGAGTACAACAAACTTAGGGAGTAGGCTTCTAATGTTAACCAAGGCTTTTACCGTTACAGAAGTCAACAAATGAGTGCACCTGAGGAGTGGGAGTGGAGCTAGGCACTGCAGGACCTGGATTAAGCTCTACATCACCAGAGGAACAGAGGAGAAGTCGGATAAGGGTACGGCTAAATGCTATACGAACTGGCCGTCTAGCACATTCAGAAAAGAGAGTAAAATTAGCAGGTTTCTGGGCACGATAGCATAGATTCAAGGCAGAGTGTACAAATAAAAGGTAAGGTAGGATGTGAGTACATTGGAGGTAAACCTAGGCATTGAGTAATGAGAGAGATAGTCTCTAGAGAACTTTAAACCAGGTGATGTCATCGCATATGTAGGAGATGGAACAACATGGTTGGTTAAGGCATATTGAGCAGGGCTAGAGGCTCTACAGTGAAATAAGACAGTAATCACTAACCAGGACAGTAATGGACGAGGCATATTGATATTAGAGAGGCATGCGAAGCCAAGTGAACATATGGGTCCAGTGAGTGGTTGGGCTGACTGGGGACACGGCAATTCAGACAGTTAGCAGGCTCATGCTAACACGCTAACGGTTAGTAGGCCGGGGCAGGCAAGCTAGCAGTTAGCAGACCGGGGCTAGGAAGTTAGCCTATGGGGGATGTCGCGATGGGGGTAAGTGTGCATTTGCCTCTTCGTGCGGTGACGTCGATAGACCAGTTTTGGAATTAGTAGGGTTCCAAGTAGCTCTAGGTAGCTTGCAGGTTAGCAGAATGGGCCTTCAGCGGACGTCGCGCCTGAGGGGCCTGTTGGAATCCTCGGGCAGATGACGGTATTCCAGTTGTAGATTGGCGGGGTTCCGTGCCCCGTACCGGCAGTAGAATGGATCCAGATATTGTAGCCCAGTAGTGAGCCGGGAGATGGGTCTAGCCCCAGGCTTGTTGGTGCTAGCTCCGGGACGGAAATGTTACCCAGGAGTAGTCAACCCGGGTTGCAGTTAGCTAGCTGTGATATTCCAGATGAAAAGGTTCAGAGTTTGTGGTAGGAACTAGGGGATATGGAGAAAAAAAATAGGTCCAGTATGCTCTGGTTTGAAATGTGTGAAATGAACTGGCGAGAGCTTTCCGAGCTAAAGGTTAGGTGATGAACGCTAGCAGTGGTTAGCAGAGTGATAACTGGTAGCTAGTTAGCTTCAGTTGAGGGATTCCAGTTCGGAGGTAAATAGAAATACTTTAGGGGGGAAAAAAACAGATCCACACCACATTGGGTGAGGCGGGTTGCAGGAGAGTATTTTGAAGTTGAGGTTTAGGAAAAATATTAAAAAGAACACAAAGAAAAAGATATACACATGGGACGAGATGAGACATAGAAAAGACGTCTGAGTGCTACGCCATCTCGGACAACACCACCCCAACGGGTGTTGCTGGGCAGCTTCAATGTGGTGCTCTTATTCTTCTCACCTTGCTTGGTGAGGTAGATTGTTGCTATAATTTGATGACCCTTCACATACCTAACCATTTCCTTGGCTCTCTTGTAGAATGTATCCAATGTTTTCAGTGCCGTGACATCCTTGAGGAGCAGATTCAATGCATGAGCAGCACAGCCACTGGGTGTGATGTGAGGGTAGGACTCCACTTTAGACCAAGCAGCCTTCATGTTCGCAGCATTCGCAGTACTGTCACCAGTGCAAATACCTTCTGTGGTCCAAGGTCATTAATGACTTTCTTCCACTCCTCTGCAATGTAGTCATGGCCAGAAGTTTTGAGAATGACACCTCAGTGTCTTTAGATATTTGTGTGAGATGTTAATATGGAATACTGAAGTATAATTACAAGCATTTCATAAGTGTCAAAGGATTTTATTGACAATTATACGAAGTTGATGCAAAGAGTCAATATTTGCAGCGTTGACCCTTCTTTTTCAAGACCTCTGCAATTCACCCTGGCATGCTGTCAATTAACTTCTGGGCCACATCCTGACTGATGGCAGCCCATTCTTGCACAATCAATGCTTAGAGTTCATCAGAATTTGTGGGTTTTTGTTTGTCCACCTGTCTCTTGAGGATTGACCACAAGTTCTTAATGGGATTAACTTCTTATGGCTGCAGGGGCAGTATTGAGTAGCTTGGATGAACGGTGCCCATATCAAACGGCCTGCTCATCAGTCATAGTTATTAATATTTGCATATTATTATTATTATTATTATTATTATTATTATTTGATAGAAAACACTGAAGTTTCCAAAACTGTTTTAATTATGTCTGAGTATAACAGAACTCATATAGCAAGCAAAAACCTGAGAAATTCCACTTCCTGTTTTTTTTTTTCCTGGAGGTGACAGATTTTCAAACAAGGTCTCATTGAAATTGCAGCGAGATATGGATGGGTTTTCACTTCCTACGCCTTCCACTAGATGTCAGCAGTCAATAGAACTTTGATGACTAATGTGAAGGGGAGTCGAATGAGACAGGAAATAGTCACCAGTGCCACGAGTTGACTATGCTTTCACCAGGCGTGTTCACAGGGGAAGGACTTGCATTCCACCGCTCATCTGAAGTAATTCTAATTCTCCGGTTGGAATGTTATTCAAGATACAGTGCCTTGTGAAAGTATTCGGCCCCCTTGAACTTTGCGACCTTTTGCCACATTTCAGGCTTCAAACAAAGATATAAAACTGTATTTTTTTGTGAAGAATCAACAACAAATGGGACACAATCATGAAATGGAACGACATTTATTGGATATTTCAAACTTTTTTAACAAATCAAAAACTGAAAAATTGGGCGTGCAAAATGATTCAGCCCCTTTACTTTCAGTGCAGCAAACTCTCTCCAGAAGTTCAGTGAGGATCTCTGAATGATCCAATGTTGACCTAAATGACTAATGATGATAAATACAATCCACCTGTGTGTAATCAAGTCTCCGTATAAATGCACCTGCACTGTGATAGTCTCAGAGGTCCGTTAAAAGCGCAGAGAGCATCATGAAGAACAAGGAACACACCAGGCAGGTCCGAGATACTGTCGTGAAGAAGTTTAAAGCCGGATTTGGATACAAAAATATTTCCCAAGCGTTAAACATCCCAAGGAGCACTGCGCAAGCGATAATATTGAAATGGAAGGAGTATCAGACCACTGCAAATCTACCAAGACCTGGCCGTCCCTCTAAACCTTCAGCTCATACAAGGAGAAGACTGATCAGAGATGCAGCCAAGAGGTCCATGATCACTCTGGATGAACTGCAGAGATCTACAGCTGAGGTGGGAGACTCTGTCCATAGGACAACAATCAGTCGTATATTGCACAAACCTTTATGGAAGAGTGGCAAGAAGAAAGCCATTTCTTAAAGATATCCATAAAAAGTGTCGTTTAAAGTTTGCCACAAGCCACCTGGGAGACACACCAAACATGTGGAAGGTGCTCTGGTCAGATGAAACCAAAATTGAACTTTTTGGCAACAATGCAAAACGTTATGTTTGGCTTAAAAGCAACACAGCACATCACCCTGAACACACAATCCCCACTGTCAAACATGGTGGTGGCAGCATCATGGTTTGGGCCTGCTTTTCTTCAGCAGGGACAGGGAAGATGGTTAAAATTGATGGGAAGCTGGATGGAGCCAAATACAGGACCATTCTGGAATAAAACCTGATGGAGTCTGCAAAAGACCTGAGACTGGGACGGAGATTTGTCTTCCAACAAGACAATGATCCAAAACATAAAGCAAAATCTACAATGGAATGGTTCAAAAATAAACATATCCAGGTGTTAGAATGGCCAAGTCAAAGTCCAGACCTGAATCCAATCGAGAATCTGTGGAAAGAACTGAAAACTGCTGTTCACAAATGCTCTCCATCCAACCTCACTTAGCTCGAGCTGTTTTGCAAGGAGGAATGGGAAAAAAATTCAGTCTCTCTATGTGCAAAACTGATAGAGACATACCCCAAGCGACTTACAGCTGTAATCGCAGCAAAAGGTGGCGCTACAAAGTATTAACTTAAGGGGGCTGAATAATTTTGCACGCCCAATTTTTCAGTTTTTGATTTGTTAAAAAAGTTTGAAATATCCAATAAATGTCGTTCCACTTCATGATTGTGTCCCACTTGTTGATTCTTCACAAAAAAATACAGTTTTATATCTTTATGTTTGAAGCCTGAAATGTGGCAAAAGGTCGCAAAGTTCAAGGGGGCCGAATACTTTCGCAAGGCACTGTATATGTAAACAACATTCTAAAGATTGATTCAGTACATCGTTTGACATGTTTCTGTTACGGAACTTTTGGACATTTCTTCACGGTATAGTGGACGCGCTTTGTGACTTTGGAATTGTTTACCAAACGCACTAACCAAAGTAACTAATTGGACATAAATACCAGACATTTTCGAACAATTCAAGCATTTATTGTGGACCTGGAATTGCTAGGACTGCATTCTGATGAAGTTCATCAAAGGTAAGGAAACATTTATCATGTATTTTCTGGTTTCTGTTGACTCCAACATGGAGGCTAATTTGGCTACTGTTCTGAGTGCCGTATCAGATTATTGCATGGGTTGCTTTTTCTGTAAACCTTTTTTGAAATCTGACACAGTGGTTCCATTAAGGAGAGGTATATCTATAATTCCATGTGTATAACTTGTATTGTCATCTACATTTATGATGAGAAATTCTGTTGAAACGATATGACATCACTTGATGTTTTTGGAACTAGTGAATCTAACGCGCCAATGTAAACTCTGATTATTTTATATAAATATGAACTTTATCAAACAAAACATACATGTCAACTGGTCCTTTTGTGGCAGGGCAGAAATGCCGTGGAAATGTTTTTGTACATGTGATGGAAGAATGCACTGTGCATGCAGAGGGTTGCAATTCCATTGAATTGGGGAGTGCATATTGTACGCCGAGGAACTTAACTTTCGAGAAGACTCGAGGCTGTGATCGCTGCCAAACGTGCATCAACAAAAGTACTGAATAAAATATATGAATACTTATGTGAATGTGATAGTTCCATATTTTACTTTAATACATTTGCACAAATTTCTAAAAACCTTTTTTTGCTTTGTCATTATGGGGCATTGTGTGTAGATTGATGAAGAAAAATAACTATTTAATCCATTTTAAAATAAGGCTATAACGTAACAAAATGTGGAAAAAGTCAAGTGTCTGAATATTTTCTGAATGCACTGTAAATGTACCACGAAGGCAACAATTGGCATACGAGTAAAAACAGGCAGCTTAAAAGCATCCAAAGTTGACCTGGCTTTGTCTGACAATGTGCGTCATTTGGCTTCTGACAATAATTGCTTTAGTGCACCGCATATTTTAATGCTGGTTTGAGGCCCCATCTGACGGCCTGTCATCTGTTCCTGATTGCACAGTCTGTCTGAGCGCAGACTTTTATAAAAGAGACAGACTAAAACTGGAGCTGATGAGCCCAGAGTGATTCTCATGTTCTCTGAGACAGTTTTAAAAGAGACAACACCCCACCTGAAAACCAGCGTAATGGGAGGGAGATTGGAGAGATTAAAAACATGCTGAACGGAATAGGAAAATGAGTCTGGCTGTAAAGTACTCTGCATGCGTCTTCTGAGATGATGATGATAAACAAAGGGGAAATATCTGTGTTCCTACAGCAGGCACAATGAGTAGATGTACAGGCCTCTTATACAAAAGGAAAAAACAGATAAACCATAAATAATGAATAGGTTTGTTGATTATAACAACTTGCTGATATGTACCTTGGAGGCCCATGGTACAAGTGACGAGGATGTACCAGTGACAAGAACCATTCAACACTGGTCTGACAAATCGGAAGCCTTGTTCCAAGATTGTTTTGATCACGCGGACTGGAATATGTTCCAGTCAGCCTCAGAGAATGACATTGATCTATACACTGACTTGGTGAGTGCATTTATAAATAAGTGCATTGGAGATGTCGTACCCACTGTGACTATTAAAACCTACCCTAACTAGAAACTGTGGATGATGGAGGCATTTGCGGAAAAACTGAAAGTGCGATCCACCGCATTTAAGCATGGAAAGAGGTCTGGTGATATGGATGAATATAAACAGTGTAGTTATTCACTCCACAAGGCAATCAAACAAGCAAAATGCCAGTACAGGCAATTCAACAGCTCAGACACGAGATGGATGTGGCAGGGTCCACAGGAAATCACGGACTACAAAAACAGCCACGTCACGGATACCGACGTCACGCTTCCAGACAAACAAACACATTCTTTGCCCACATTGAGGATAATAGTGTAACCGTCGCGGCTCACTAAAAGACACAGACCCGCCCTATCCTTCTCAGTGGCTGACGTGAGTAAACCCCTCACAAGGCTGCTGGCCAAGACGGCATCCATAGCCGCTTCCTCAGAGCATGCGCAGACCCGCATATTTAATTGTTCCCTATCCCAGTCTGTTGTCCCCATATGCTTCAAGATGGCTACCATTGTTCCTGTACCCAAGAAGGCAAAGATAACTGAACTAAATGACTACCACCCGTAGTGCTTACTTCTGTCATCATGAAGTGCTTTGAGAGACTAGTCAAGGATCATATCACCGCCTCCTTACCGGCCAACCGAGACACACGTCAGTTTGCATACCGCCCCAACAGGTCCACAGAGACACAATCGCCATGGCACTGCACACTGCCCTATGCCATCTGGACAAAAATAAACCCATTTAAAAATTCTGTTCATTGACTACAGTTCAGCATTCAACACCATAGTAACCTCCAAGCTCATCATCAAGCTGGAGGCCCTGGGTCTCAACCCCTCCCTGTGCAACTGGGTCCTGGAATTTGACAGGCTGCCACCAGGTGGTGAAGGTAGGAAACAACATCTTCATGTCAATGACCCTCAACACTGGGGCCCCACAACAGTGTGTGCTTAGCCCTCTCCTGTACTCCCTGTTCACCCATGACTGCATGGCCATGCACACCTCCAACTCAATCATCAAGCTTGCAGATGACACAACAGTGGTGGGCATGATCACCAACAACGACGAGAGAGCCTATAGGGAGGACGTGAGTGCACTGAGTGTGGTGTCAGGAAAACAACATCTCACTCAAAGTCAACTAAACAAAAGAGATTATCCTGTACTTCAGGAAACAGTAAAGGGAGCACCCCCCTATCCACATCGGGGTCAGTAGTGGAGAAGGTGGGAAGTGCTAAGTTCCTGGGCGTACACATCACAGACAAACTGAAATGGTCCCCCCACACAGACAGTGTGGTGAAGGCGACGTAACAGCGCCTCTTCAACCTCAGGAGGCTGAAGAAATTTGGCTTGTCACCCAAAATCCTGACAAACTTTTTACAGATGCAAAATCGAGAGCATCCTGTTGGGCTGTATCACAGCCTGGTAAGGCAACTGCACCGCCCTCAACCGCAAGGCTCTCCAGAGGGTGGTGCGGTCTGCACAACACTTCACCGGGGGCAAACTACCAGCCCTCCATGACACCTACACCACCCGATATCACAGGAAGGCCATCATCAAGGACAACAACCAACCGAGCCACTGCCTGTTCACACCGCTATCATCCAGAAGGCGAGGTCAGTACAGGTGCATCAAAGCTGGGACCGAGAGATTGAGAAACAGCTTCTATCTCAAGGCCATTAGACTGCTAAACAGCAATCACTAACTCCGGGGCTGCTGCCCACATTGAGACCCAATCACTAGTCTCTAAATAATGCCACTTTAATAATGTGTACATATCTTACATTACACATAGCACATGTATATACTGTATTTTATACCATCTACTGTACCTTGCCTATGCCGCTCGACCATCGCTCATCCATATATTTATATGTACATATTCTCATCCACCCCTTTAGATGTGTGTATTAGGTAGTTGGGGAATTGTTAGATTACTTGTTAGATGTGTGTATTAAGTAGTTGATGGGAATTGTTAGATATTACTGCACTGTTGGAACTAGAAGCACAAGTATTTCACTACACTTGCATTAACATCTGCTAACCATGTGTATGTGACCAATAAAATTTGATGTTGTTCAAAAACCTCTTAATTTGAACCACTCAGACAAATACTGTACTTCATGTGAAAATGCAATGAATCGTCATGATGAATCCTGTGATACTACATTTCCTTAAATCTACTGAAAGACAGATGGTTTATTCGGTCTGGAACATGAACAGCAGAACATATACATTGCATCCCTTATTCATTAGTTCATGCTTTCTGCACTATGCTCAAAATGAAAATGCTGTGATGGGGCAAGGGAAACAGTTCGATACTGAAAACATACGCTAAATGGAAGTTATACTGAAAAGCCCAACAACAAAAGACTAACTTTGCAGTGACTTAATGAAGTGTAAGAGAAAAGTTTGGTTGAATAAAACAAAAATGAAGATCACAGGTAAGACAAATGATCAAACATTGCTTATGTAACAAAAGCCTGGAAACATTTTGCAAATGTCGCAGCAGTTGGTTGTGTACTGATATGTACACTAGGGCATAATTACCAAAGCTACCGAGAGGTTAGTTAATGATTACAAACACCTACCATGCGTTTCATCAATAGTACTACATTGTTTTCCATATCTCCTATGACCAGCAAAAGCCAATTGTAACCAAACCATTAATGTTTTATTATTTTAACTAGTCAAGCCGTTAAGAACAAATTCTTATTTACAATGACGGCCAACCAAGGCCAAACCCTTACACGGACGACGCTGGGCCAATTGTGCACCGCCCTATTGGACTCCCAATCACAGCTGGTTCTAATAGCACTGAGATGCAGTGCCTAAGACTGCTGCACCACTCGGGAGCCCCAATGTGCATTCATCCAAATAATAAAATCTGCATTACCACAGGCTAGCTAGCTACCACAGAAGATATGAAAGTAGGAAAGGCTAATCACCACCAAATAACAAATTAGGTGGTTTCACTTGGTGGTGGGAGGAGGCGTATAAAGAATACCGTGGCCTCACTGCTGCAAATGAGTCACCCAGGGCTGGCACAGGACCTGGATTGATTATAGCCCAAAGTTTTTTTTTTTTTTTCATAAAGAGGACCGAATAGCAATCACCCTGGACAGCATTAGCATAATCATTTGTTAATTTTCCCTGAGCAAATATGACTCGTCCACAGCTCTGTGTCAGAAGGAGCTATACAGTACGGTGTGCGTGATTCAGCAGCACTGTAGGCTCTATGCAACCCCACGCTAAAGTCTATAGTATGTGACCTATACCATTTACAGTCTTTGTACATTGCACTGCAGTGTGTAGATCACATGATGGCCTGATATATTCTGCACCCCTATAACTAAGACATGATTAATATTCACTCTTCTATTTAGCCAGAATGCATTATTAAATATTCTGGGAGAAAGTGTGGGCAAGAATTTATACACCTCTGATTCATTATGTAAGAGTTCAGAGTCGTGCATTGACTCCATAGTTCAAACTGATTAAACCGTGTTTGGGAACACAGACTGTAGAATTCTTCTTAAACAGGCCTACTCAAACACTAGTCTTCAATGTCCAGTCAGCAGCACTGCTGGTTTTAATCCTTCCACATCTAACCAGCGACTGATTCAGTCTTGACAACAGGTGATTTCCCCCCTCACTGACATTAAAGTCAAGATCTGTATAAGATTTCCAGTAATTTGTGGCCTGTGTGGTCTAGTGGTTAGAGCCGCTAACTGACCCCAGCACACGTTAATATGCCAGAGTCGGCATGGGTTTGAATCCTCCTCCTACCTTTCCAATCTTTTCTCAACTGTCCCTATACCCACCCACACATCCACGTTCAAAAGTTCGGGGTCACTTAGAAATGTTTGTTTTTGAAAGAAAAGCACGTTTTTTTGTACATTGATATAACATCAAATTGATCAGAAACACAGTGTAGACATTGTTAATGTAAATAACTATTGTAGCTAGAAACAGCTGATTTATAATGGAATATCTACGTAGGCGTACAGAGGCCGATTATCAGCAAACACCACTCCTGTGTTCCAATGGCACGTTGTTAGTTAATACAAGTTTATAATTTTAAAAGGCTAAATGATCATTAGAAAATCTTATGTTAGCACACCCGAAAACTGTTGTCCTGATTAAAGAAGCAATAAAGTTGAGTATCCAGACTATCAGCATTTGTGTGTTCGATTACAGGCTCAAAATGGCCAGAAACAAATAACTTTCTTCTAAAACTCGTCAGTCTGTTCTTGTTCTGAGAAATGAAGGCTATTCCATGCGGGAAATTGCCAAGAAACTTAAGATCTGGTACAACGGTGTACTACTCCCTTCACAGAACAGCACAAACTGGCGCTAACCAGAAAGAGTGGGAGGCCCCGGTGCACAACTGAGCAAGAGGACAAGTACATTAGTGTCTAGTTTGAGAAACAGACGGCTCACAAGTCCTCAACTGGCAGCTTCATTAAATAGTACCCGCAAAATACCAGCCTCAACGTCAACGGTGAAGAGGCAACGCCAGGATGCTGGCCTCTAGGCAGAGTTCCTCTGTCCAATATCTGTGTTCCTTTACCCATCTTAATCCTTTCTTTTTATTGGCAACTCTGCCTAGAAGGCCAGCATCCCGGAGTCGCCTCTTCACTGTTGACGTTGAGACTGGTGATTTGCGGGTACTACTTAATGAAGCTGAGGACTTGTGCTGATGCTCCAGATACTCAAGTAGTCAAAAGAAGGCCAGTTTATTGCTTCTTTAAATCAGTACAACCGTTTTCAGCTGTGCTAACACAATTGCAAAATGATTTTCTAATGATCAATTAGCCTTTCAAAATGATAAACTTGGATTAGCTAACACGTGCCATTGGAACACAGGAGTGATGGTTGCTAATAAATGGGCCTCTGTACTCCTACGTAGATATTCTATTAAAAATCAGCCGTTTCTAAGTGACCGCAAACTTTTGAATGGTGACACACACACACATGCAGTAAAGGTATGAAGAACATGACTTATACAAACTCAAAGGACCAGTGACTTGTCCAAATTCATGCCATGTCTTTGCACCTAACTTAAAGGAACTGAACAATTAATTCCTTAAGAGGTGATGGAAATGGAAAACACATCCATCAATGAGGTTGGGGTGGCGGTGGAGCTAAATAAAGATTAATTAAACACTGCATGGTGAAGGCTGGGCTGAGAGGGGCTGGGAAGGGAAGAGAAGAGCTCAGCTGCTGACGAAGGCTCTAGAGCTGCAGTCTTGGTCTAGGCCTTGTTAATAAATGACTGCGGGACAACCCTCAGCAAACATGCTGGTAAACAAATTAGTCACTTAAACACTGAGGGAACGGTGTATACACTGTGTGTGTGTGTGTGTGTGTGTGTGTGTGTGTGTCCATGCATGTCTCAGTGTACCTTTGTCGCTGAAGTCGTCCACCAGTATGACCTCAGCAATGAGCTCAGGGGGGGACCGGTTGAGCACGCTGTGTACAGTCCTGAGCAGGGATGACCAGCCCTCGTTGTGGAATGGTATGATGATGCTGGTGTTGGGCAACTTCACCGCATACAGCTTCTGTTTACAGCTAAACACACAAACAAGCAACTAAACAAATAAAACAACAAACAGCATTTACCAAAAAGTGAAGAGAGACCACAGTGTAGAGCTGGTGTTCATAGTTTCTCAAGATTATTATTGCTGATCTAGGATCAAATCAAAGTTTATTTGTTGCGTACACATATGCAGATGTTATCACAGATGCAGAGAAATGCTTGTGTTTCCAGCTCCAAAAGTGCAGAAACACCCAACAATGACATACAATTGATTTATTTACATCCTATATCAGAACGAGCAATGTTATTAAATGAATAAATACTGATGTATATAAATAGAAAATGTCTGTACAACAGTAGTTATATAGGATGAGTAGGACTAGAATACAGTATATCAAATCAAAGTTTGTCATGTTTATCAAATACAACAGGTGTAGTAGACCTTACAGTGAAATGCTTACTTACAGGCTCTAACCAATAGTGCAAAAAAGGTATTAGGTGAACAATAGGTAAGTAAAAAAATAAAACAGTAAAAAGAGAACAGTAGAGAGAACAGTCTTTGACTGGGGTGGCTGGAGTCTTTGACAATCTTTAGGGCCTTCCTCTGACACCGCCTGGTGTAGAGGTCCTGGATGGCAGGCAGCTGAGCCCCAGTGATGTACTGGGCCGTACGCACTAACCTCTGTAGTGCCTTGCGGTCCGAGGCCGAGCAATTGCCGTACCAGGCAGTGATGCAACCAGCAGGATGCTCTCGATGTTGCAGCTGTAGAACCTTTTGAGGATCTCAGGACCCATGCCAAATCTTTTTGGTTTCCTGAGGGGGAATAGGATCTGTCGTGCCATCTTTATGACTGTCTTGGTGTGTTTGGACCATTCTAGTTTGTTGTTGATGTGGACACCAAGGAAGTTGAAGCTCTCAACCTGCTCCACTACAGCCCCGTTGATGAGAATGGGGCCGTGCTCGGTCCTCCCTTTCCTGTAGTCCACAACCATCTCCTTAGTCTTGGTTACATTGAGGGATAGGTTGTTATTCTGGCGCCACCCGGCCAGGTCTCTGACCTCCTCCCTATAGGCTGTCTCATCGTTGTCGGTTATCAGGCCTACCACTGTTGTGTCGTCTACAAACGTAATGGTGTTGGAGTTGTGCCTGGCCATGCAGTTGTGGATGAACAGGGAGTACAGGACGGGACTGAGCACACACCCCTACGGAGCTCCAGCGTTGAGGATCAGCGTGGCAGATGTGTTGCTACCTACCTTCACCACCTGGGGGCAGCCCGTCAGGATGTCCAGTATCCAGTTGCAGAGGGAGTTGTTTAGTCCCAGGATCCTTAGCTTTAGTGATGAGCTTTGAGGGTACTATGATGTTGAATGAATAGCATTCTCACATAAGTGTTCCTTTTGTCCAGGTGGGAATGGCGAGTGTGGAGTGTAATAAAGGTTGCATTATCTGTGGATCTGTTTGGGCGGTATGCAAATTGGAGTGGATTTCTGGGATAATGGTGTTGATGTGAGCCATTACCAACCTTTCAAAGCACTTCATGGCTACGGACGTGAGTGCTACAGGTCTGTAGTCATTTAGGCAGTTTGCCTTAGTGCTCTTGGGCACAGGGACTATGGTGGTCTGCTTGAAACATGTTGGTATTACAGACTCAATCAGGGACATGTTGAAAATGTCAGTGAAGACACCTACCAGTTGGTCAGCACATGCCCGGAGCACACGTCTGGCCCCGCAGCCTTGTGTATGTTGACCTGTTTAAAGGTCTTACTCACGTAGGCTACGGAGAGCGTGACCACACAGTCGTCCGGAACAGCTGATGCCCTCATGCATGTCTCAGTGTTGCTTGCCTCAAAGCAAGCATAGTAGTGATTTAGCTCGTCTGGTAGGCTCGTGTCACTGGGCAGCTCGTGGCTGTGCTTCCTTTTTAAGTCTGTAATAGTTTGCAAGCCCTGCCACATAAGATGAGCATCGGAGCCGGTGTAGTATGATTCAATCTTAGACCTGTATTGACACTTTGCCTGTTTGATGGTTCGTCGTAGGGCATAGCAGGATTTCTTGTAAGCTTCCGGGTTAGAGTCCCGCACCTTGAAAGCGGCAGCTCTACCCTTTAGCTCAATGCGAATGTTGCCTGTAACCTATGGCTTCTGGTTGGGGTATGTAGGTACAGTCACTGTGGGGACGACGTCCTCGATGCACTTATTGATAAAGCCAGTGACTGATGTGGTGTACTCCTAAACGCCATCGGAAGAATCCCGGCACAATTGGTTGGGCACCCATAAAACTGCTGCCATTTCTTCAGGCACCATTTTATATTTACATAAAGTGTGTAAAACCATTCATGCAACATTATTAAAAAGTGACCGGTGTTCAATGACTATGTACATAAGGCAGCAGAATTTAAGGTGCAGGGTCGAGTACCGGGCTAGTAACAGTGACTAAAGTTCAGGGCATAGTACTGGGGGTACAAGAGTACAAGTGGTGACTGTTTAACATTGATGGCCTGGAGATAAACAGTATCGCAGTCTTTTGGTCCCAACTTTTGATGCACCTGTACCATCTTTGCCTTCTAGATGGTCGCGGGGTAAACAGGCCATGGCTCGGGTGGCTGAGTTCCTTGATGATCTTCTTGGCCTTCCTGTGACACCGGGTGCTATAGATGTCCTTGAGGACAGGCAGTGTGCCCCCGGTGATGCACTGGGCTGACTGTACCAACCTGCGGAGAGCCCTGTGGTTGTGGATGTTGCAATTGCCATACCAGGCATTGATACAGCCCGACAGGATGCGCTCAATGGTGCATCTGTAGAAGTCAGAGGGTCTTAGGGGCCTAGCAGAATTTCTATAGCCTCCTGCGATTGAAGAGGTGTGTTTGGATCTTCTTCGCCACACTGTTTGTCTGAAGGGACCCTTTCAGGTGTTCAGTGATGTGCACGCCGAGGAACTTGAAGCTTTTGACCCTCTCCACTGCGGCCCAGTCGATGTGGACGTGCGCTCTCCTGAGGTCCACAATTAGCTCCTTCGTTTTTTTTACTTTGAGAGAGAGGTTACTTTTCTGGCACCACTCAGTTAGGGCTCTCACCTCCTCCCTGTAGGCTCATTGTTGTTGGTAATCAGGCCTAACACGACTGTGTCAGAAAACTTGACGATTGAATTTCAGATGTGCGTGAACAAGGAATTCAGGACGAGGCTGAGCATGTGTTTTTGCCTACCTTCACAACTTGGGGGCGGTCCCGTCAGGAAGTCCAGGACCCGGTTGCACAGGGAGGGGTTCACACCCTGGGACCCGAGCTCAAAGGGGATGAGCTTGAAGGGCACTATGGTGTTGAAGGCTGATCTGTAGTCAATGAACAGCATTCTGACATAGGTATTTCTCGTCCAGGTGGTATAGGGTAGCGTAATGGCAATTGCATCATTCGTGGATCTGTTGGGGCGGTATGCGAATTGAGGGGGTCTAGGGTGTTGAGTAATGTGGATGTGATATGGTCCTTAACCATCCTCTCAAATCACTTCATGACGACAAAAGTGAGTGCGATGGGGCAAGTCATTTAGTTACCATTGCTATCTTAGGTACAGGAACAATGGTGGAAATCTTGAAGCAAGTGGGGACAGACTGGGATATGGAGAGATTGAATATGTAGGTAAAAACTCCAGCCAGCTGGTCTGCACATGCTCTGAGGACGCGGCTTGGGATGCTGTCTGGGCCAGAAGCCTTACTATGGTTAACATGCTTAAATGACACCCCTCACGTCGGCCACGGAGAATGAGAGCACACAGTTCCTGGTAAGCGTCAGGGGCCTATGTCAGCGGCTTCGTCCGCCCACGTGTTCTCGCACACCCGAGAGCTTCTGGTCAGCGGGGTGGTGGCACCGGGATCCTCATCTCTCCCAAGTGGTCATTCTCTCTTTCTCCCCTTACCCATCTGTCTATCGCCTCCTTTGAATTCCATGCTGTCACAGTTACCAGCCCTTTCAAGCTTAACATCCTTATCATTTATCGCCCTCCAGGTTCCCTCGGAGAGTTCATCAATGAGCTTGATGCCTTGATAAGCTCCTTTCCTGAGGACGGCTCACCTCTCACAGTTCTGGGTGACTTTAACCTCCCCACGTCTACCTTTGACTCATTCCTCTCTGCCTCCTTCTTTCCACGCCTCTCCTCTTTTGACCTCACCCTCTCACCTTCCCCCCCTACTCACAAGGCAGGCAATACGCTCGACCTCATCTTTACTAGATGCTGTTCTTCCACTAACCTCATTGCAACTCCCCTCCAAGTCTCCGACCACTACCTTGTATCCTTTTCCCTCTCGCTCTCATCCAACACTTCCCACACTGCCCCTACTCGGATGGTATCGCGCCGTCCCAACCTTCGCTCTCTCTCCCCCGCTACTCTCTCCTCTTCCATCCTATCATCTCTTCCCTCTGCTCAAACCTTCTCCAACCTATCTCCTGTTTCTGCCTCCTCAACCCTCCTCTCCTCCCTTTCTGCATCCTTTGACTCTCTATGTCCCCTATCCTCCAGGCCGGCTCGGTCCTCCCCTCCCGCTCCGTGGCTCGACGACTCATTGCGAGCTCACAGAACAGGGCTCCGGGCAGCCGAGCGGAAATGGAGGAAAACTCGCCTCCCTGCGGACCTGGCATCCTTTCACTCCCTCCTCTCTACATTTTCCTCCTCTGTCTCTGCTGCTAAAGCCACTTTCTACCACTCTAAATTCCAAGCATCTGCCTCTAACCCTAGGAAGCTCTTTGCCACCTTCTCCTCCCTCCTGAATCCTCCTCCCCTCCCCCATCCTCCCTCTCTGCAGATGACTTCGTCAACCATTTTGAAAAGAAGGTCGACGACATCCGATCCTCGTTTGCTAAGTCAAACGACACCGCTGGTTCTGCTCACACTGCCCTACCCTGTGCTCTGACCTCTTTCTCCCCTCTCTCTCCAGATGAAATCTTGCGTCTTGTGACGGCCGGCCGCCCAACAACCTGCCCGCTTGACCCTATCCCCTCCTCTCTTCTCCAGACCATTTCCGGAGACCTTCTCCCTTACCTCACCTCGCTCATCAACTCATCCCTGACCGCTGGCTACGTCCCTTCCTTCTTCAAGAGAGCGAGAGTTGCACCCCTTCTGAAAAAACCTACACTCGATCCCTCCGATGTCAACAACTACAGACCAGTATCCCTTCTTTCTTTTCTCTCCAAAACTCTTGAACGTGCCGTCCTTGGCCAGCTCTCCCGCTATCTCTCTCAGAATGACCTTCTTGATCCAAATCAGTCAGGTTTCAAGACTAGTCATTCAACTGAGACTGCTCTTCTCTGTATCACGGAGGCGCTCCGCACTGCTAAAGCTAACTCTCTCTCCTCTGCTCTCATCCTTCTAGACCTATCGGCTGCCTTCGATACTGTGAACCATCAGATCCTCCTCTCCACCCTCTCCGAGTTGGGCATCTCCGGCGCGGCCCACGCTTGGATTGCGTCCTACCTGACAGGTCGCTCCTACCAGGTGGCGTGGCGAGAATCTGTGTCCTCACCACACGCTCTCACCACTGGTGTCCCCCAGGGCTCTGTTCTAGGCCCTCTCCTATTCTCGCTATACACCAAGTCACTTGGCTCTGTCATAACCTTACATGGTCTCTCCTATCATTGCTATGCAGACGACACACAATTAATCTTCTCCTTTCCCCCTTCTGATGACCAGGTGGCGAATCGCATCTCTGCATGTCTGGCAGACATATCAGTGTGGATGACGGATGACCACCTCAAGCTGAACCTCGGCAAGACGGAGCTGCTCTTCCTCCCGGGGAAGGACTGCCCGTTCCATGATCTCGCCATCACGGCTGACAACTCCATTGTGTCCTCCTCCCAGAGCGCTAAGAACCTTGGCGTGATCCTGGACAACACCCTGTCGTTCTCAACTAACATCAAGGCGGTGGCCCGTTCCTGTAGGTTCATGCTCTACAACATCCGCAGAGTACGACCCTGCCTCACACAGGAAGCGGCGCAGGTCCTAATCCAGGCACTTGTCATCTCCCGTCTGGATTACTGCAACTCGCTGTTGGCTGGGCTCCCTGCCTGTGCCATTAAACCCCTACAACTCATCCAGAACGCCGCAGCCCGTCTGGTGTTCAACCTTCCCAAGTTCTCTCACGTCACCCCGCTCCTCCGCTCTCTCCACTGGCTTCCAGTTGAAGCTCGCATCCGCTACAAGACCATGGTGCTTGCCTACGGAGCTGTGAGGGGAACGGCAGCTCAGTACCTCCAGGCTCTGATCAGGCCCTACACCCAAACAAGGGCACTGCGTTCATCCACCTCTGGCCTGCTCGCCTCCCTACCACTGAGGAAGTACAGTTCCCGCTCAGCCCAGTCAAAACTGTTCGCTGCTCTGGCCCCCCAATGGTGGAACAAACTCCCTCACGACGCCAGGACAGCGGAGTCAATCACCACCTTCCGGAGAGACCTGAAACCCCACCTCTTTAAGGAATACCTAGGATAGGATAAAGTAATCCCCCCCCCCCCTTAAAAGATTTAGATGCACTATTGTAAAGTGGCTGTTCCACTGGATGTCATAAGGTGAATGCACCAATTTGTAAGTCGCTCTGGATAAGAGCGTCTGCTAAATGACTTAAATGTAAATGTTGATGTTATTTTCCATGAAGCAGGCGTAAAATATGGTTATATCTTTTTCAGTAGTGAGGTGTCTTGTGTCCACAACATGGCTGGCTTTATAATCTGTGATTGTCTTGAGTCCCTGCCACATGTCTCGTATCTGAGCCATTGAATTTCGACTCCACTTTGTTCCTGTGTTGTTGTTTTGCCTCAGATTGCATTACGGAAGTAAGGCATAGCTGGTCTGTTTGTACACGTCCATGTTCCTAATAGTTTGCACTTCCAGTTTTGCACGAATGCTGCCGTCTATCCACAGCTTTTGGTTTGGATACATTCTAAATCATCACTGTGGGACCATCTTCTATGCACTTCCTGATGAACCCAGTCAATGAATCCGTGTATGTCAATTCTATTCTCAGAAGAGACCCAGAACATTTCCCAATTCAATTGATCAGACCAACTTTGAACCACAGGTGATTCCCGTTTTAAGTTTCTGCCTATAGGTGGGGAGGATCAGAATGGAGGTGTGATCCGGTTTGCCAAAGGGAGGGCGAGGAGTGCCATGTAGCCACCCCGGAAGAGAGTAGCAATGATCCAGGCTGCTGTGATGTGTGTGTAGCACAAGAGATGTGTTGGCAGAATATCGGTAGATTTGCTTTATTTTTATGTTTGGAAAAATAAAGTTTCCAAAGTAAACGGCCTATTTCTCTTGACCAGATGCTAGAATATGCATATAATTGACAGATTAGGATAGAAAATGTGAAAGTTTCCAAAACTGTAAACATATTGTCTGTGAGTATAACAGAACTGATATTGCAGGCGAAAGCCTGAGGATAATCCAATCAGGATTAGTATCCAAGATGGCGTAGCAGTAAGTCGTCCTGTCGTATCGTCTCTCTGTAAATATAGTCTCTTTTTTCGTTTTAGATATTTTTCTTCGCATATCTTTAAAAACATTTTGCTAAACCTAAGCTTCCAAATACTCTCCTGCAATCCGCCTCACCCAATGTAGCTACTTTTCCTAAAGTATTTATATTTACTTCGGAACCGGAACCCCTCAACTGAAGCTAGCCAGCTAACCACCAGCTATGCTAGCGGTCTTCAGCTAACCGGTCATCAGCTAACCTTTAGATCGGAAAGCTCTCGCCAGTTCGAACAACGCGACGCTAACCAGAGCATAACGGACCTATTTATTTTTTATCCCCGGATTCCCTCCGCAAAGGGAACATTTTTTTTCAGCTGGATCTTCACAACTAGCTATCGAGCTAAACCGCAACCCCGGTTGATTACTCCTGGCTAGCGTTTCCACCCACGTAGCTTGAAACTAGCCCGGCCAGAGCGCCTGTGTTCCTCGCATACTCCTGGGCTTCTATACCCGGATCCACGACCGGTCTATCGATGTCACTGCATGAAGAGGAATAAACAGACCCCATCGCGACGTCCTCCAAAGGCTAACTCTCTAGCCCTCGCTATATCCTTGCTTGCTAATTCGGCATGCTAACTGCTAGCTTGTTTAGCCCAGGTCCGCTAACTACTACCTTGTTTACCCCGGCCTCCTAATCTGTTAGCTTGTTAGCACAGGCCTGCTAAGTCTGCATCGCAGTGGCCCATATGTACTTTCTATCTCTTCCCGATTTTTAAAATGTGTTTATACCTTCCGGAAACCTGCCTCACCCAATGTGATATGGAATCGCTATTATTTTAAATTTTTAGAACACACTCAAGAACCTCTAGAAGCGAACCAGCTAACTAGCTACAAGCTACTTAGTCATTGTTAGTTTTTTTTTACCTGGATAACACTCGCCAGTCCAGCCCCCCTGCCCCTGGACTCTGATCACTTGGCTACATAGATGATGCACGCTGGACTGTCCATTAATCACGGTACTCCATTCTGCTTGTTTGATTTATCTGTCGGCCCCGTTGCCTAGTCAATGCCATTTTACCTGCTGTTGTTATGCTAGCTGATTAGCTGTTGTCTCACCCACTGTTTTAGCTAGCTTTCCCAATTCAACACCTTTGATTACTGTATGCCTCGCTGTATGTCTCTCTCAAATGTCAATATGCCTTGTATACTGTTGCTCAGGTTAGTTATCATTGTTTTAGTTCACAATGGAGCCCCTAGTCCCACTCCTCATACCCCTGATACCTCCTTTGTCCCACCTCCCACATATGCGGTGACTTCACCCATTACAACCAGCATGTCCAGGGATAAAACCTCTCTCATCATCACCTAGTGCCTGGGCTTACCTCCGCCGTACCCGTATCCCACCATACCCCTGTCTGCGCATTATGCCCTGAATATATTCTACCATGCCCAGAAACCTGCTCCTCTTATTCTCTGTCCCCAACGCTCTAGGCGACCAGTTTTGATAGCCTTTAGCCGCACCCTCATACTACTCCTCTATTCCGCGGGCGATGTGGAGGTAAACCCAGGCCCTGCATGTCCCCAGGCACCCTCATTTGTTGACTTCTGTGATCGAAAAAGCCTTGGTTTCATGCATGTCAACATCAGAAGCCTCCTCCCTAAGTTTGTTTTACTCACTGCTTTAGCACACTCTGCTAACCCTGATGTCCTTGCCGTGTCTGAATCCTGGCTCAGGAAGGCCACCAAAAATTCAGAAATTTCCATACCCAACTATAACATCTTCCGTCAAGATTGGCAGTTCTAAGGGGGAGGAGTTGCAGTCTACTGCAGAGATAGCCTGCAAAGTAATGTAATACTTTCCAGGTCCATACCCAAACAGTTCGAACTACTAATTCTGAAAATTACTCTCTCCAGAAATAAGTCACTCACTGTTGCCGCCTGCTACCGACCCCCCTCAGCTCCCAGCTGTGCCCTGGACACCATTTGTGAATTGATTGCCCCCCATCTAGCTTCAGAGTTTGTTCTGTTAGGTGACCTAAACTGGGATATGCTTAACACCCCGGCAGTCCTACAATCTAAGCTAGATGCCCTCAATCTCACACAAATCATCAAGGAACCCACCAGGTACAACCCTAACTCTGTAAGCAAGGGCACCCTCATAGACGTCATCCTGACCAACTGGCCCTCCAAATACACCTCCGCTGTCTTCAACCAGGATCTCAGCGACCACTGCCTCATTGCCTGTATCCGCTACGGTGCCGCAGCCAAACGACCACCCCTCATCACTGTCAAACTCTCCCTAAAACACTTCTGTGAGCAGGCCTTTCTAATCGACCTGGCCCGGGTATCCTAGAAGGACATTGACCTCATCCCCGTCAGTTGAGGATGCCTGGTCATTCTTTAAGAGTAACTTCCTCACCATTTTAGATAAGCATGCTCCGTTCAAAAAATGCAGAACTAAGAACAGATACAGCCCTTGGTTCACTCCAGACCTGACTGCCCTCGACCAGCACAAAAACATCCTGTGGCGGACTGCAATAGCATCGAACAGTCCCCGCGATATGCAACTGTTCAGGGAAGTCAGGAACCAATACACACAGTCAGTCAGGAAAGCTAAGGCCAGCTTCTTCAGGCAGAAGTTTGCATCCTGTAGCTCCAACTCCAAAAAGTTCTGGGACACTGAAGTCCATGGAGAACAAGAGCACCTCCTCCCAGCTGCCCACTGCACTGAGGCTAGGGAACACTGTCACCACCGACAAATCCATGATTATTCGAAAACTTCAACAAGCATTTCTCAACGGCTGGCCATGCCTTCCGCCTGGCCACTCCTACCTCGGCCAACAGCTCCGGCCCCCCCGCAGCTCCTCACCCAAGGGTCTCCAGGTTCTCCTTTACCCAAATCCAGATAACAGATGTTCTGAAAGAGCTGCAAAACCTGGACCTGTATAAATCAGCTGGGCTTGACAATCTGGACCCTCTATTTCTGAAACTATCCGCCACCATTGTCGCAACCCCTATTACCAGCCTGTTCAACCTCTTTCATATCGCCTGAGATCCCCAAGGATTGGAAAGCTGCTGCAGTCATCCCCCTCTTCAAAGGGGGAGACACCCTGGACCCAAACTGTTACAGACCTATATCCATTCTGCCCTGCCTATCTAAGGTCTTCGAAAGCCAAGTCAACAAACAGGTCACTGACCATCTCGAATCCCACCGTACCTTCTCCGCTATGCAATCTGGTTTCCGAGCCGGTCACGGGTGCACCTCAGCCACACTCAAGGTACTAAACGACATCATAACCGCCATCGATAAAAGACAGTACTGTGCAGCCGTCTTGATCGACCTTGCCAAGGCTTTCGACTCTGTCAATCGGCAGACTCAGTAGCCTCGGTTTTTGGATGACTGCCTTGCCTGGTTCACCAATTACTTTGCAGACAGAGTTCAGTGTGTCAAATCGGAGGGCATGCTGTCCGGTCCTCAGGCAGTCTCTATGGGGGTGCCACAGGGTTCAATTCTCGGGCCGACTCTTTTCTCTGTATATATCGATGATGTTGGTCTAGCTGCGGGCGATTCCCTGATCCACCTCTACGCAGACGACACCATTCTATATACTTTCGGCCCGTCCTTGGACACTGTGCTATCTAACCTCCAAACGAGCTTCAATACCATACAACACTCCTTCCGTGGCCTCCAACTGCTCTTAAACGCTAGTAAAACCAAATGCATGCTTTTCAACCGATCGCTGCCTGCACCCGCATGCCCGACTAGCATCACCACACTGGATGGTTCCGACCTTGAATATGTGGACACCTATAAGTACCTAGGTGTCTGGCTAGACTGCAAACTCTCCATCCAGACCCATATCAAACATCTCCAATCGAAAATCAAATCAAGAGTCGGCTTTCTATTCCGCAACAAAGCCTCCTTCACTCACGCTGCCAAGCTTGCCCTAATAAAACTGACTATCCTACCGATCCTCGACTTGGGCGATGTCATCTACAAAATCGCTTCCAACACTCTACTCAGCAAAACTGGATGCAGTTTATCACAGTGCCATCCGTTTTGTCACTAAAGCACCTTATACTACCCACCACTGCGACTTGTGTGCTCTAGTCGGCTGGCCCTCGCTACATATTCGTCGCCAGAGCCACTGGCTCCAGGTCATCTACAAGGCCATGCTAGGTAAAGCTCCGCCTTATCTCAGTTCACTGGTCACGATGGCAACACCCATCCGTAGCACGCGCTCCAGCAGGTGTATCTCACTGATCATCCCTAAAGCAAACACCTCATTCGGCCGCCTTTCGTTCCAGTACTCTGCTGCCTGTGACTGGAACGAATTGCAAAAATCGCTGAAGTTGGAGACTTATCTCTCACCAACTTCAAACATCAGCTATCTGAGCAGCTAACCGATCGCTGCAGCTGTACATAATCTATTTGTAAATAGCCCACCCATTTTCACCGACCTCATCCCCACAGTTTTTATTTATTTAATTTTCTGCTCTTTTGCACACCAATATCTCTACCTGTACATGATCATCTGATCATTTATCACTCCAGTGTTAATCTGCAATATTGTAATTATTCGCCTACCTCCTCATGCCTTTTGCACACATTGTATATAGACTCCCCTTTTTTTCTACTGTGTTATTGACTTGTTAATTGTTTACTCCATGTGTAACTCTGTGTTGTCTGTTCACACTGCTATGCTTTATCTTGGCCAGGTCGCATTTGCAAATGAGAACTTGTTCTCAACTAGCCTACCTGGTTAAATAAAGGTGAATTAAAAATAAATAAAAAAAAAAAATAAAAAAAAGGGCCTCTTATTTTGTAACTTCTGTGTTCCTATGCGTGCGTGCCTGTCCTTCATTTAAAGGGATATCAACCAGATTCCTTTTTCTGCGGCTTCCCTAAGGTGTCAACAGTCTTTAGACATAGTTTCAGGCTTTTATTTTCAAAAATGAGCATGAAGGATCACAGTGCGTAAGTGGATAGGTGGGGGCTCTCAGAGCGAGTTGGTGCACAATTGAGTAAAACGGCCATTGTTCCTCCCGCTGTTGTGGAGAAAGCTACACACTCGGTTGATATATTATTGAATATATACTGTATTGTAAAAACTACCTGAAGAATGATTATAAAAAACGTTTGACATGTTTCTGTGGACATTATGAAGACTATTTGGAATTTCCGTCTGCGTTGTCGTGACCGCGCTTTCCTGTGGATTTCTGAACATAACGCAACAAACATCGGTATTTTGGGTATAAAAATTATCTAAATGGAACAAAAGGAACATTTGCTGTGTAAGTGGGAGTCACGTGAGTGAAAACATCTGAAGATCATCAAAGGTAAACGGTTAATTTGATTGCTTTTCTGATTTTTGTGAACAAGCTTCCTGATGCTAAGTGTACATAATGCTATGCTGGCTATCGATAAACTTACAAATGCTGGGATTGCTTTCGCTGTAAAGCATCATTTCAAAATCTGAGACGACAGGGTGATTAACAAAAGGCTAAGCTGTGTTTCAAAATATTGCACTTGTGATTTCATGAATATTTTCAATATTTTACTGTTGCGCTATGCTATTCAGCGTTGCTGATGACAATTATCCCGGACCCGGGATGGGTGGTTCAGAGAGGTTAACCTCTTCAACCTATGGGGGCGCTATGTCATTATTGGATAAAAAAAACGTGCCCGTTTTAAGCGCATTATTTTGTCACGAAAAGATGCTCGACTATGCATATAATTGGCAGCTTTGGAAAGAAAACACTGACGTTTTCAAAACTGCAAAGATATTATCTGTGAGTGCCCCAGAACTGATGCTACAGGCGAAACCAAGATGAAACCTCAAACAGGAAATGAGCAGAATTTTTTAGGCTCTTTTTTACTATCGACTCCTTATATGGCTGTGAATGTGCCGTGAACGAGCTTATGCTCTCTGCCGTTCATCCAAGATGTCTGCGGCATTGTGACGTATTTGTAGGCATTTCATTGGAAGATTGGCCATAAGAGACTACATTTGCCAGGGGACCGCCCGGTGTCCTTTGTCTAAGTTGGTGCGTAATTCTCAGCTGCAATCATTTTACCATGCGATTCAGAGGGAGAAGCACACTTCCAGGAACGATACATCATTGAAGAGATATGTTGAAAAACACCTTGAGGATTGATTCTAAACAACGTTTGCCATGTTTCAGTCGATATTATGGAGTTATTTTGGAAAAAGTTTGGCGTTTTTATAACTGAATTTTCGTTTTTTTTTTTGGTAGCCAAACATGACGCAGAAAACAGACAGATTTCTCCTGCACAAATCATCTTTCAGGAAAACTGAACATTTGCTATCTAACTGAGTCTCCTCATTGAAAACATCCGAAGTTCTTCAAAGGTAAATTATTTATTTGAATGTTTCTGGTTTTTGTGAAAATGTTGCCTGCTAATGCTAACGCTAAATGCTAACACTAAATGCTAACGCTAAATGCTAAATGCTAGTTTTGCTATGGTTAAGAAGCATATTTTGAAAATCTGTTGTTAACAAAAGGCTAAGCTTGAGAGCTAGCATATTGATTTCAATTCATTTGCGATTTTCATGAATAGTTAACGTTGCGTTATGGTAATGAGCTTGAGGCTGTATTCACAATCCGGGATCTGGGATGGCTCGCCGCAAGAAGTTAAATACCAAATGGAGGACGCATTTCCCGTGGTTCATTTTCATGCCAGCAAGGCAGGCTACACTCCTGTTGTAAAGAACAGAAATGTGCTTAATATTAGGAAATTTGAGAAATAAATGGTAGGCCTAGCCTACAGAAAGCTGATGGCATCTATTATAAAAAGGAGGATTACATCACTGTTTTTTCATGCAATTGCATTGCCTATAGAAATGTTGCGCAACATGAGCTCTCAAGTGTTTGATTAGATTTTCAATTACATTTGCAATGATGTCAGAGTGATTACAGGGACAATGGAGTGCTGCGTACCAGGCATTTAGCACGTTGTGTTGGCTACTAATGACCATCAGCAGCATCAGAGCTTGGAAAAGTCTAATTAAACAGTCATGTGGAATTTGACTGCCATCATGACTCGCTGGTGTGGTGGTAATATGGTCACCGTAACAGCCCTAGGTGTGGATCAGAAAACCAGTCAGTATCTGGTGTGACCACCATTTGACTCATGCAGCACAACATCTCCTTCGCATAGAGTTGATCAAGCTGTTGATTGTAGTCTGTGGAAGGTTGTCCCACTCCTCTTCAATAGCTGTGCGAAGTTGCTGGTAATTGGCAAGAACTGGAACATGCGCTTATACACTTGGTATTGTCAGCCACCAATTGTGCAAGTTTTCCCACTTAAAAAGATGAAAGGCCTGTAATTTTCATCATAGGTACACTTCAACTATAACAGACAAAATGAGGGGGGAAAAAATCACATTGTAGGATTTTTAATGAATTTATTTGCAAATTATGGTGGAAAATAAGTATTTGGTCACCTACAAACAAGCAAGATTTCTGGCTCTCACAGACCTGTAAGAGGCTCCTCTGTCCTCCACTCCTTACCTGTTTTAATGGCACCTGTTTGAACTTGTTATCAGTATGAAAGACACCTGTCCACAACCTCAAACATTCGCACTCCAAACTCCACTATGGCCAAGACCAAAGAGCTGCCAAAGGACACCAGAAACAAAATTGTAGACCTGCACCAGGCTGGGAAGACTGAATCTGCAATAGGTAAGCAGCTTGGTTTGAAGAAATCAACTGTGGGAGCAATTATTAGGAAATGGAAGACATACAAGACCACTGATAATCTCCCTCGATCTGGGGCTCCACGCAAGATCTCACCCCGTGGGGTCAAAATGATCACAAGAAAGGTGAGCAAAAATCCCAGAACCACACGGGGGGACCTAGTGAATGACCTGCAGAGAGCTGGGACCAAAGTAACAAAGCCTACCATCAGTAACACACTATGCCGCCAGGGACTCAAATCCTGCAGTGTCAGACGTGTCCCCCTGTTTAAGCCAGTACATGTCCAGGCCCGTCTGAAGGTTGCTAGAGAGCATTTGGATGATACAGAAGAAGATTGGGAGAATGTCATATGGTCAGATCAAACCAAAATAGAACTTTTTGTTAAAAACTCAACTCGTCGTGTTTGGAGGACAAAGAATGCTGAGTTGCATCCAAAGAACACCATACCTACTGTGAAGCATGGGGGTGGAAACATCATGCTTTGGGGCTGTTTTTCTGCAAAGGGACCAGGACGACTGATCCGTGTAAAGGAAAGAATGAATGGTGCCATGTATTGTGAGATTTTGAGTGAAAACCTTCTTCCATCAGGAAGGGCATTGAGGATGAAACGTGGCTGGGTCTTTCAGCATGACAATGATCCCAAACACACCACCCGGGCAACGAAGGAGTGGCTTCGTAAGAAGCATTTCAAGGTCCTGGAGTGGCCTAGCCAGTCTCCAGATCTCAACCCCATAGAAAATGTTTGGAGGGAGTTGAAAGTCCGTGTTGCCCAGCAACAGCCCCAAAACATCACTGCTCTAGAGGAGATCTGCATGGAGGAATGGGCCAAAATGCCAGCAACAGTGTGTGAAAACCTTGTGAAGACTTACAGAAAATGTTTGACCTCTGTCATTGCCAACAAAGGGTATATAACAAAGTATTGAGATAAACTTTTGTTATTGACCAAATACTTATTTTCCACCATAATTTGCAAATAAATTCATTAGAAATCCTACAATGTGATTTTCTGGATTTTTGTTTTCAAATTCTCTGTCATAGTTGAAGTGTACCTATGACGAAAATTACAGGCCTCTCATCTTTTTAAGTGGGAGAACTTGCACAATTGGTGGCTGACTAAATACTTTCTTGCCCCACTGTGTGTGTGTGTGTATATATATATATATATATATATATATGAAACGTGTTGGGTTGTCTGAATTACAGCTGTACAGAACCTTTGGGAATAATTAAACTTGGTTAAAGCTTCTAGTGTCCGTGAGTTATTTACTAACCTAACAGAATGCAGGCCATGGAAGAACTGGGACATTTTCAACTTCCAGGAAATGTGTACAGATCCTTGCGACATGGGGCTGTACATTATGCTGAAACATGAGGTGATGGCAGCGGATAAATGGCACGACAATGGGCCTCAGGATCTCGTTACGGTATCTCTGTGCATTCAAATTGCCATCGATAAAATGAAATTGTGTTCGTTGTCCATAGCTTATGCCTATCCATACCATAACCCTACCGCCACCATGGGGCACTGTTCACAACAATGACATCAGCAAACCGCTCACCATCATTAGGCCATACACACCATCTGCTCGGTACAGTTGAAACCGGGATTCATCTGTGAAGAGCCCACTTCTCCAGCGTGCCAGTCACCATCAAAGGTTAGCATTTGCCAACTGAAGTCGGTTACGATGCCAAAATGCAGTCAATACCCTGGTGAGGACAACGAGCTTCACTGAGACAGTTTGACAGTTTGTGCAGAAATTCTTCAGGTGTACAATTTCATCAGCTGTCCGGGTGTCTGGTCTCAGATGATCCTTCAGGTGAAGAAGCCGGATGTAGAGGTCCTGGGCTGACGTGGTTAAGTATGGTCTGCAGTTGTGGGGCCAGTTGGACATACAGCCAAATTCTCTAAAATGACACTGGCAGCAGCATATGGTAGAGAAATTAAACATTCAATTATCTGGCAACAGCTCTGGTGGACATTCCTGCAGCATGCCATTTGCACACTCATTCAAAACGTGTGGCATTGTATTGTGTGACAAAACTGCACATTTTAGAGTGGCCTTTTATTGTTCACGGCACAAGGTGCACTTGTGTAATGATCATGCTGTTTAAATCAGTTTTTTGATATGCCACACCTGTCAGGTGTATGGATTATCTTGGCAAAGGAGAAATAAGCTTTTGTCAGTATGGAACATTTCTGGGATCTTTTATTTCAGCTCATGAAACATGGGACCAACACTTTACACGTTCAGTATATATTTATTTTTGTATTTTTATACAATAGCATCTCATGTACTATTGTTTTACAATTTTAAGTGGTTTCTTAATTTTATTCTTGTCCATTTATAGCAAAGTGTGCTCTCAAATTGTATTATTTTATTTGCTAAGCACTTTGAAATAAAGTTTGATTTAAGATCAATGAATAACATTATATGGACAAATGGGAACTGATCCTAGATCAGCACTCCGACTCAGATGCTTTATGACAGACTTTAGTATTATCATGTAGGCCTATTATTCATGACCCGTAATTGTCACTGGACACCATGATACACAGCAAGTATATTGCGATATTATATAATATGATTACTACTGTATATTGAAGTAATCATTGCAGATAATGAAAGTGCTTTGATGGGGCAGAATAAGCACCGCCAGTCTCTGGTTCATGAGTGGAATGAGTGCTAGGGCAGAAGACAAGCCCAAATCTAATTTGTCGTAAAACAGAGACAACTGAGATAGACTTGTGTTGCTCAAACCAATTTCCAACCCACCCACATTTCCTGGCATTGTATTACACCCTGTGGAATTATGTGGCTTCCTTCATTGGAATTCTGTCGCAGCGCAAACATCAACAAATCGAATGTGTCAAGATCAGATATCCGCTCCACGCCTCTGGCGGTGACAACATGCCAATCACCAAGCGAGTGTGGGCCTCCAGGGCAGACAGGGCCACCGATTGGGTATTGGCGAGCAGATGTGGCCAGCTGATTGGTCTAACTGACACAGAACGACAGGGACTGTGACAGTTGGGTGTCACTTCAGCCGTTGGAAGGCCAAGCTTCTGCCACAGCCTCATCATCCCTCACTTTTTCACGTAGACAGAAAGAGCTGAGAGAGAGAGAGATTGAGAAAAAGAGAAAGCAATTACTCCCTAACCAGACTACACAGGCTCCTTAGCAGGGCTACAAAGGATTGAGGGGGAGTAGAAGAGGGGGAAAAAATGACAAATATATATATTTTTTTTTTAAAGTAAAAGTGAGCCCGGAAGAGTGACAGCGAAGGCGGGCCGGCAATAAGCTGCCGCTTCATTACAATTTATTTAAAAAATTAGGCAGATCAGAGGGAGTTAAGGGACCCATGTGGCCAACCTGTGATTCCCATAGCTGTAGGAACATCAACGGGCTGCTCCAAGGGAGACTGCTAGAACACTGAATAGCAACAGCCTGTTCCTCAGAGGCTCTATTCACTGAAAAAAAGGCTCGGGGAAATGTACCTAGAGGAAACCACAAGGCCCTGGATACTAAGACCCAGACAACACATACCCTGGAACAGCTTAGGGAACATGCTATTCTCTACTGGCAGTGACAATTCATTATACAGTGCATTCGGAAAGTATTCCGACCTCTGGCCTTCCACATTTTGGTACATTACAGTCTTATTCTAAAATGGATTCAATATTTTTTATCATCATCCATCAATACACAATACCCCATAATTACAAACTGAAAAACAGCTTTTTAGAAAATGTATGAAAAACAAAAACCTTATTTACAGAAGTATTGAGACCCTTTGCTTTGAGACTCAAAATTGAGCTGAGGCGCATCCTGTTTCCATTGATCATCCTTGAGATGTTTCTACAACTAGGAGTCCACCTGTGTTACATTCAATTGATTGGATATGATTTGGAAAGGCACACACCTGTCTATATAAGGTCCCAGTTGACAGCGCATGTCAGAGCAAAAACCAAGCCATCAAGTCGAAAGAATTGTCCGTAAAGCTACGAGACAGGATTGTGTCGAGGCATTGAAGGTCCAAGAAAACAGTGGCCTCATTCTGAAATGGAAGAAGTTTGAACTCTGGCCTGAATGCCAAGCGTCACGTCTGGAGGAAACATGGTACCATCCCTACAGTGAAGCATGGTGGTGGCAGCACCATGCTATGGGGATGTTTTTATAGCTAAGGATATGGACAAAAATCAGGCATTTGATTGCAAATATGCAGAGGGAGTCGTAAAGAGAACACAGAAGGCCGTTGTATAACGGATTACATCTTCAAACTAAGAGTAACCATGGCATCCGTGACAGAGGGAGAAGCTTTCATCCATGTATACAGGTTAGTCTAGCTAGCAACATTTTCAGATATTATATGTTTCCAATTTTGTCAGCAAATTGTTTTCATTGCAAGTTTAAGTGTGCTGTTAGGTAGCTAAAGTTGTGTACAATCTGTGTAGTAATATTATTCGTATCTCAGAGCCATATGCATGGCTTGTTATAGCCTAATGTTAGCTAGCTAACACATTGAATCTAGTTGGTTAGCTACCTGCAGATTCATGCTAGGTAGTAACAGCATGAGTTGGGATTATGGGTCATTGCTTAGCTAGCTACATGTCTTAAAAGACTCCACTATGCAAGGTACCATTTCACTGTACTATGTACACCTTCTTTGTCCTGTGTATGTGACAAATACACTTCAATTTTATTTGATGTAATGTGTGTTTAACCTCTTCAGTCGACCCTCTACTTTTTCGAACATTCTGTTAAAAATCGCGCAACATTTCAGCGCCCTGCTACTCAGGCCAGGAATATAGTATATGCATATGATTAGTATGTGTGGATAGAAAACACTCAGACGTTTATAAAACTGGTTAAATCACGGCTGTGACTATAACAGAACGTGCGTTTCATCGAAAAGTGCAGGAAAATCTGATCACTGAAAATGGAAATAAATATCCTTGCGCTACTTCCAGGAATTGTTCAAAGTGAACCGAATTACATGAGGCCGAGGTTGCAGTGCCTACAGCTTCCACACGATGTATAGAGTCTTGTCATTTGATTCAGCTTTGATTCTTGGTCAAACCGAATCAAGGGAACCGATTCCCTCCGGTCTCCGACCGGATGTTTTGGTCGAGCTCTCTCCAGACATTTTTTCGAGACGGACAGCTATAGAATTGACATCGCCTCCTGATGAATTTTATTGCTTATTAACGTGTACTAATACCTAAAGTTGCATTACAAAAGTATTTCTAAGTGTTTTGTGAAAGTTTATCGTCGACTTTTTGAAATAAAAAAAATGACGTTACGTTATGAAACGCTATTTTTTTCCGTTTATCACACAGTCTTCATAGATCGATATCTAGGCTATATATGGACCGATTTAATCGAAAAAAAGACCCAATAGTGATTATGGGACATATAGGAGTGCCAACAAAGAAGATGGTCAAAGGTAATGAATGTTTTATATTTTATTTGTGAGGTTTGTGTAGCGACGACTATGCTAATTATTTTGTTTACGTCCCCTGCGGGTCTTTTGGGGTGTTACATGCTATCAGATAATAGCTTCTCATGCTTTCGCCGAAAAGCATTTTAAAAATCTGACTTGTTGCCTGGATTCACAACGAGTGTAGCTTTAACTCAATACCCTGCATGTGTATTTTAATGAACGTTTGACTTTTAACTAATACTATTAGCATTTAGCGTAGCGCATTTGCATTTCCAGAGCTCTAGATGGGACGCCTGCGTAGGAGCAAGAGGTTAACAGAGACCGTAATGTGAATTAAAACATGACCTGCACCAAAGTCAAATTATGTTATAACGTAAGGCCAACAAGAAAGTGTCCAAGTTCTAAAAATCGCCAGTAGAATGCCCTGCTTTTATTTTGTCACACTCACAAACGTAAACTATTTCCTATAATTAGTTTGCCATTGACTTGTAATCTTGATGCATGTTTATTTTCCTGTAATAATGAATACAAATTAGCACAAGTTAAGACGTTGTTAACTATATGTTGTGGTCATTATTTGAACTGGCTAGCCAGCTAGCTTAACATTAGCTAGAAATGAACCAAAAATGTTTTAGAAAGTTGCTTTTAGTTGCCTGGGTTGCTAGATTCGAGCCGGTCGGTCACAATTGATTCCCCATCGAAAACATAGCTGGGGAATAGAAGGTCAGAGTATTGGTTAGGGTTTTGTAATTGTCCTCATAGACATAGAACAGGGAAAGGAAAGAGCAGAGAACGAAGACTCCTGCTGAATTGTTAAGGTAAATGCAACTCAAGGTCCCAATTGACAGCTCCTGTCTGTGTAAAGGACATGAAGAGAAAAGTGACAGAGTTTGGAGAGAAGAGAGAGTAAGTAGGGAAGAGGTGAAGAGTCCGACAAGTATGTCCTCTGGGAAAAACTGTGTTCATATGTCAGAGACATACAAAATACTGGGAAAACTGGTCTAAGAGGATTCATGGCACCGACCCAACAGCGATTTGAAAGAAAGCTAAATACATGATTAAAGCTAAAGCATAGTACCCTTTCACTCATTGGCTTATAAGGAAAGTAGCTACATCTTCAAATAGGAATGAAATACAAATTACACCAAGCCATTAGGAGATAAACACCTTAGTTATTTTGCTTATGCATCATCAGGAGAATGTGAAACAACTGTGACTAAACTATACTCATCTTTAGGGAGGAATGTGTGAGTTGACAAGTGGGGTAATAAAAAGCGAAAAAGACACTCACTTTGGGTGCCGGATGTCTGCGACAGAGCGATTGAGGGAGATCCTATCGCTGACGTAGATGTTGAACCCATTCTCCCTGTAGGCCTGGTCTACCCGGTCAGCGTCGGTCAGCGGAAAAGGCTTCCCCTGCTCGCCGTTACCTACACACACACACACACACACACACACACACACACCGAGAGAACAGACAAGAGTGCAACGATGCTGTTTGAGGAAGACTAGGAACAAAATGCCTTGCGCCAAACATCTGCTTTTCTCTGACAGACCGTGAAAGTACATGGACTTAATGTCAGGTAAAATATCGTCGGTATGAAGTACAGTACCTGCTGAATGAACCATAAGGAACTTGGAAATGTCTTGCAGTCTGTCGAGCACATCAATTTTAATGGTTTTGTGATACAATCACACTGTTTTCAAAAAAGCTCATGTTCCTACACACGTGTCTTGTGAGGAATCATTTGTTATCGTAGTATATTAGTTGTGGGCTTCAAACCTCAAACTAAAAAGTGAATATGGGGGAGGGACTTCCTGAAGTTCTGTCCTACCAGAGCGAGTAGCGTCTCTCCTAATTGCATCGTAGTCGTGCCAGTCTTTCCTTCGCATGCCGTCCCGCCCCAGCTGGGCATTATCCCGGGGCCTGACGTTCAATCCCTGCCAAAACACACAGCAACAGGGAGTCACACATCAGGACATATGCACAGAGGGTAAATTGCACACACACACACACACACACACACACACACACACACACACACGGGAACAAAGGGTCGCACATCAAGACATCTAAGAAACCAGCAACCCTTCTGCTAGAGCCAGTCAGGCTTGATGCTAAAGTAGCTAACATTCTCACATTCTGAAAGCATACCAGAAACAACCAGATAATGAAAAACAGTTGTCCATTAACCAACTGCAGAGAACTTGGCAAAAAAAAAAAAACATTTAGTCTACTGATTGTCAATATTAGGGCTGGGAATTGACATTCCAAACATACCCACTACAGTGCATTTGCAAAATGTATTCAGACCCCTTCACTTTTTATTATGTCTAAAATGTAATACATTGACACTCAATCTACACACAATATCCCATAATATCAAACCAGAAAAAGGTTGACATTTTTGCAAATGTATTACAAATAAAAATTTAAAATAAACAGAAATAGCTTATTTACATTAGTAGTCAGGCTATTTGCTATGAGACTCAAAATTGAACAGTTGACAGTACATGTCAGAGCAAAAACCAAGCTATGAGGTTGAAGGAATTGTCCGTAGAGCTGGAACAGGATTGTATCGAGGCACAGATCTGGGGAAGGGTACCAAAATATTTCTGCAGCATTAAAAGGTCCACAAGAACTCAGTGGCCTCCATCATTCTTAAAATGGAAGTGTGGAACCACCAAGACTCTTCCTAGAGCTGGCCGCCTAGGCCGAACTAAGCAATTGTGGGAGAAAGGCCTTGGTCAGGAAGGTGACCAAGAATCCGATGGTCACTCTGACAGAGCCCCAGAGTTCCTCTGTGGAGATGAGAGAACCTTCCAGAAGGACAACCATCTTTGCAGAACTCCACCAATTAGGTCTTGATGAGTGGCCAGACGGAAGCCACTCATCAATAAAAGGCACACGACAAACCGCTTGGAGCTTGCCAAAATGCACCTAAGACTCTCAGACAATGAGAAACAAGATTCTCAGGTCTGATGAAACCAAGAATGAACTATTTGGCCTTAATGCCAAGTGACATGTCTGGAGGAAACATGCACCTCTCATCACCTGGCTAATACCATCACTACCGTGAAGCATGGGTGGCAGCCTCATGCCGTGCGGATGTTTATCAGCGGCAGGGACTGGGAGACTAGTAAAGATCAACGGAAAGATGAACGGAGCAAAATACAGAGAGATCCTTGATGAAAACCTGCTCCAGAGTGCTCAGAAACTCAGACTGGGGTGAAGGTTCACCTTCCAACAGGACAACGACCCTAAGCACTATGGTAGCAATTCTATAAGACGAGAGAAATTGCAGATACTTTTAAAAACGATTATAAAGATTTGCAAAAATGGATTATCAACCATCCACTCAACACTGCATAGTTGAAAGCTCAACGAAGTGTCGGTTCTCAGCTTTTATAGAGAAGCCCATCCTTTTTGTATACGTGGCAGTCAGCAGATAGTGTGTAGAAGGCAATTAGTTGGCTGTGCAGATTTAAGAAAGCATGAGGTTTCATGTGATTTTCCACAACAGCCAAGACAACACAGGAGTGGCTTCGGGACAAGTCTCTGAATGTCCTTGAGTGGCCCAGCCAGAGCCCAGACTTGAACTCGAGCGGACATCTCTGGAGATAACTTAAAATAGTTGTGCTGTGTGGCGGAGGAATCAGAATTAGTTGGGTAACATAGATAAATAACATGTTTTATTGATCTAATATGCTTATGTGAGATACTTGTCATTAGAATGTATCCTTTTGGACTATAGTGTTGGCAGTTGCACTTTTTTCTAAGCTAGGGCTCAGTCATTTGGGGCCCAGAGAGGGGATAGGTCAGGCTTGTCTTTTACATATCAGAAAGGGAAGAGGACAGGATGGAACATTGTCTTCATATGTGAATGTATCTGTTAAACCATGTGAAGGGATGGCGTGATTAAGGGGGGAACCAATTAATTGACTCCACAAGTCACTCCCCTCTGTGCACAAGTCACTCCCCTCAGTAAGCTTGTCCAGGAGTGGGGCGAAAGGGGAGTATATAGAGTTGACAATTGAGTTATGCCTTGGATGAAGTAATGTTTTGGTACTATGAAGTACCAGGAACGAGATTAGAACCTCGTTTTAGAGACCAAACTGAGCAATAATTTATAGCGAATGCAATCTGGCTAAGGGATACTCCTTTCTCAAGTAAAAGGCCCTTTTTGTGAAGCGTTCCAAAGATCTGTGGTTCGTCATGTAAGTTGAGAGGGGTGTATCTTTGCTATAAAAGATCTCAGTTGCCATTATGTTGGGACTCTCAACAATTCATTATATATCGTGAGTTGTTGAAAGTCAAAGGGCTATTGTAAAGCTCATATTATTAAAGATGAAGTTTACGTATAACTCTGACTGGTGTGTGGTTTGTAACTCTACTCATTTGGTAATACAGGAAATTTCCACGACAGCAGCAACACTCTCCATCAAACCTTACAGAGCTTGAGAGGATCTGTAGAGAATGGGGGAAACTCCACAAATACAGGTATGCAAAGCTTATAGCATCATACCCAAGAAGACTCAAAGTTGTAATCGCTGCCAAAGGTACATCAACAAACTATAGTAAAGGGTCTGAATATGTAAATGTGATATTTCAGTTTATTTGTAATATTTTCCCAAAATTCAAAAAAACTTTTTGCATTGTCATTATGGGGTATTGGGTGTAGATGGATGAGGGGGAAAAACAAATGAATACATTTTAGAATAAGGTTGTAACTAGTGATGGACCGATATGACACTTTTGGCTGATACCGATATTTTCCTTGCAAAAAAAAGATACCGATAACAGATATTTAAAATTTTAGCGACCTTTAAAGCATTATAGCACAGTTAAATAGTTAGAGCACAGCGTTCATGTGTGTGTTAAGGCACTGCATCTCAGTGCAAGAGGCGTAACAGTCCCTGTTTCGAATCCAGGCTGTATCACATCTGGCCGTGATTGGGACTCCCATAAGGTGGCGCACAATTGACCCAGCGTCACTCGGGCAGTCATTGTAAATAAGAATTTGTTCTTAACTGACTTGTCTAGTTAAGGTCACACACACACACACACCCACACAGAGCAAAAAGTTATTTTGTTGGCATTTACGCATGTCCCCATTACCAGTAAAACATATTCAAAACCTATTTCTTTCACTTACTTGCTGTGCTGTTTCTTTGTTCACTTGTTCAGTGGAACAAATGGAATGCCGTTTGAGTCTTTCCGTGTCAAAACTATACACGTCAAATAACACTATTTGACATGTCAAATAAGCTTGTTGGCCAATCAGGACATGAATGACTGCACGTCACATTAATTTAAGGCGTTCATAATTTTTTTAAGTAGTTATTACACTCACTCATGTCACAATGATTCATCGATACATATGCTATGATGCTGGTAAAGTAGTCTCGCGCGCATACAGTGCTGGTCATTATTATTATTATTTTTTTTTAAAGCTAGCTAGCTCATGGATGCAAACAATGTTCTTCCCCAAAAACATATCAAAACTATAGTTAGCTGCTTATTATATGTGTCATTTAAAATAACCCTAATTCATAAGACAGTTCTTATTCGATTAATGGTGGTCGGATCCATCTATGTGAAGCTAGCCACAATAAAGATTTGGCACAAGTGGACTTTGCGGTTGAACAAATGATGCTTTATTACCAACGCGGTATTGTAAACATATCATTCGTGGCTGGTGTTTGCAGACTTTTTTGTACAGCTTTGACAGTGCTACTGTATCTTTTTTGACACACAAAGACCCAAACAGCGTTCCATAGTATGTATGTCGTGAAGCGAATAGAAGTGACGCTATTACTGTGCAACTCTGGTAGGGCAACATCTGAAAAAAAGCGCACTTGGTGTACCAGTGCTCGACCAGTCGGCGCAAGCCAACATCACCCACGACAGAGAACGGTTGATTTAAGGGCAATGAACTCTATTACCTTGGCGTTAATGGATTTTGCCTTTGAGTTCTCGCTGAAATGTTCTTACTCTTTCAAATGACTGCTTGACTTGTTGACTGCTTGATCCACACATCAGACATTGTGTGGGCTAGGTCAGGAATGCTGTGTTGCATGTATAACATTTTACGTGGCGTCATTACGTCATGTACCTAAATTGTATAGGTAAGCACGGTAGCTTTGACATCCTTTTTTAACATGTGTGTTAAACTAGACAGACATTGGGCCGATACCGATGTTGCCATTCTTAGCTAATATCAGCCGATTCCGATATGTTCACCGATATGTTACAGCTAGGGATGCACGATATAACAAAATGTAGAAAAAGTGAAGGGGTCTGAATACTTTCCCAATGCACTGTATATGTCAGAGAGAGCCATGAAAAAACAAGTGTTAATCAGTCATGGAAATAAGTGCTGAAAACATGTTGGCTCACCATTTAAATTACAAGATGGAGAACAAGCTATAGGACAAAAATGTTTTAGAGCCATTTTCGTAAACATTATGTACCTAGCAACTCAATACTCGGGAGTCTCAGAATCTATATAATATTGTAAAAAATAATATTGCAATACTCTACTTTATCCACCTCCCCATCACTAGTCATTATGTTTTGTTTTTGTTTTTTTAAGACTCAAACACAGATGCCCATGCTTGATTGATTTAAATTAACCCCATTCTCCTTAGTCGATTTGAGCAAAAATGCCATCAGTTATAATTATAAAGAAACGTAAACTCCTTCAAGTGCCCCTAATTTGCTGCTACGCTGGTCACCGTTTCACAGAGGCTGTTCTTATGACAGCAGAAGTGGAAAAGGGGAAGGAATGAAGACAAAGTATTAAGAAATTAATTTATGTTTAACACATTATCCAAGCTGTGTATGGTGCCTGTTCTGTTGACAGGCTGGGATGGTGGAAAGGGAGGTCTTGATCACGCACGCGCACAAACGGCTCAGACACTCAATAGCTGCACACACTGGTCTTTCAATGCAATAAAGAGGTTATTCACATGAGGCTGCACAATACCTAACATCAGTCTCTTTGAGCGGGGGGGGACACACATTGGGTGTCAGGTAGGAGGTCCATCGGCGATGAGGTGAGAGAGCAGTGAGAGGTTTGAGTGCTACAAAGTTTAAACAATGGAAATTCAATTGACACCTCGGAGAATATCAATCCAAAGGCTTGCGCACACACACACACTTTTCTAACACTTTGAAAAATGCAAATGCAGTGATTTAGCCATTACCACTTCCTCTTTCATGCTCTAAAATCTATCCTTTCAGAGTTCAGATGTCCCAAATTTGGTTCACAACACAATAGGGAAATAATTACCTCAATGGGAGGACGCAATGAGTAGAACATTGTTAATTCAAATGGCAAGTCTAATTGCATGGAATACAATTCATTATTAAAATCAGGCTGCTAAACAATATCCCTGAGACGAGAAACAAACAACCAAACTCACAAATACAACTTCCTGGTAGGTGAGGGCAACTGATCCAGAGAGCCCTCCAGGTCACTCAACCTCCAATAGTATAACAGGCACTTGCAATGTATGTAGGCAATTAGGCTAGCCCTTTCTCTCAAACAGATGATACATCAAAGGCTTATGTAAAAGTTTAAACAATTATGAGTGAGTGAGTGAGTGAGTGAGTGAGTGAGAGTGAGAGTAGATAGGCTATAGTATAGTGAATAGTAGTTCTGGTCAGGTCCCTGTTTATTACGTACTAATCCATTTGTCAAACAGCTGAGGGGCCTAAGTACACAGTACTGATAACAATGCACATTGGCCAGAGGTCACCAAAACACCACACGGTCCACTTTCCAACAGGTACTGTACGTGGTCTGGAGGCCATTATCTCCAGCTACTCCATGTCCCCCCAGGCTCTAGCCCACATGCAAGGAAACGTAACTGTTAAGATTCCTTTTCTTCAGTAACCTGGACAGAGAGAGGCATGAGAGGGAGGTTCTGGTTTCAATGCCTACACTCAAACCCATTGAGTGGCCTGTAAACACTCAACCAGAGCTGCTAATAGGTAGAGACACTGAGAAAAGTAAGCCTTAATTCATGAATACAAAACAAGTTTATTAAAAGGTGGGTGCTTTACATTGGTGGTAGATGGTTGAGTTACACCCAGACTACAATGTAAAGCACTTTGAGACCTATTGAAAAGCACTGTATAAATATATATTGCATTCCATGAGACTGAACAGGTGAAAGCTATGATCCCTTAAATCCACTTCAATCAGTGTAGATTAAGAGGACGAGACAGGTCAAAGAAACATAATATCCATACTTTGACTCCAAGTATTAACTTGTAAAATGTATAAAATTATTTATAAAACCTTTTTTCAATTGTGAGCTAACATGTTATCAGCACTTTCATTTTCATGACTGATCAAAACTAATTTTCTCATGATCTTTCATCTCTGCAGCATACATATAGTGACCAATATGTTGGGGACATCAAATCACAATATCAAATATAAATCGTGAGAATTGCAATACTGTATCGGCAACCTCGGTATCATGATATTATCGTATCATGAGGTTCCAGGCAATTCCCAGCCCTACAGCCTAAACCATCTTAAGGCGTCCGCATGCTTCCCAGGCAAAACAATTTGTGCATATATTATGACATTTTGTTTCGGCTATTCGTGCACTAGGGATGAAACGGTTACCGGTTTCACGATAAACCATGGTAAAATTTCCGATGGTTAGTATTATCATTAAAACAGTGTTTGATTTTTACGGGTTGAAAAACTCACAGGAAATACTGTCCAGCATCAACCAAAGTTATCAACAGTCTGAAGCAGGCGCAGCATGCAATGTGGGTTATGATTTGTGTGAAAACATGGCGGAAGGCAGTGACAGCGCGCTCTGGAGATTTTTCAGCCTTCTAAGAGGACCAAATTAATTTGTTGTTCGTTGGTTTTCAATATAAAACTTGGTGAAATGATTTCAGTGTGTGTGTGTGTGTGTGTGTGTGTGTGTGTCTGTACTTTTTGAACATTTCCCATCACATTTTAACAACACCGCGATAATATTGATAACTGTGATAATTTTGGTCACTATAATCGTGATATGAAATGTTCATACCGTTTCATCTCTATCATACACACAACATTTTTTCTCAAGGCAAGGTTAAGTTAGCAGCCGAAGTCTACACCCCTTTGTCGGTGATTGGTCAACAGTAGGGATTCTTCAATTAAGTGTGTCACTCAACAAGAGACTAATCATTTACTTTTAAAAATGTACTTGAGAAATACTGCACCAAACAGCTTAGTTAAAGACAGATTTTTAAGCATTGAGACATGGATTGTGTGTGTGTGCCATTCAGAGTGGGAATGGGAAAAACAAAAAAGACTCAAGTGCCTTTGAACAGGGTATGGTAGTAGTGGCCAGACGCACCGGTTTGAGCGTGTCAAGAACTGCAACGGTGCTGGGTTTTTCACCCTCAACAGTTTCCTGTGTGTATCAAGAATGGTCCACCACTCAAAGACATCCATCCAAAATGGCAACTGTGGGAAGTATTGTAGTCAACGCTTGACACCTTGTAGAGTCCATGCCACAACGAATTCAGGCTGTTCTGACTGCAAAAGGAGGGGAGCAACTCAATATTAGGGAGGTGTTCCAAGGGCTGTGGGGGTGATGGAATTTGGTCAGCTGGTGATCGCAGTTATCCCCTTGACCATCTCACAGTAATTGACCGTTAATTAACATACACATTTAGCATCTCCTGGCTTCCACACCGATGCTAACCTTCGGAACATCTACATTATAAAATGTCTAATAAATCCATGTCATATACCCTACAGCTTCACAACAAATCCATTTATTTTAGACAGATTTAAATAAACATGATATTTACATTTACATTTAAGTCATTTAGCAGACGCTCTTATCCAGAGCGACTTACAAATTGGTATGAAGAAAGTATAGTCTATTTCAGAAGAACAGAATAGCATAAGTTGTCCTTACCGTTAGGTCCTGATCTGGCTACGCCATATGGCTATGGGCTATACTAGTCAATTTAGTAGACAAGATTCACTTAGAATTCTGTGGCATTTTTTATAGTATGAAGAATACAATTGAACAAAGCTGAATAAAATAGAAAGGATATGGTCTCCAAATGATTTGAAGCGGTTAACCTCTTGGGTAGGGGGCAGTATTTTCACATCTGGATGAAAAGCATGCCCAAAGTAAACTGCCTGTTACTCAGGCCCAGAAGCTAGGATATGCATATAATTGGTTGATCTGGATAGAAAACTCTAAAGTTTCTAAAACTGTTAAAATGATGTCTGTGGGTATAACAGAACTGACATAGCAGGCGGAACCTCGAGGACAACCCCCCAAAAAAAAAAAAAAAAAAAATTCAGTCTACTGTTTTCAATGGCTGTCACTTAACACAAGGCAAAATCCTCCACTAGATGTCAAGTCTTTAGAAAGAGTTTCATGCTGGTTTTTGGAAAAATTAGCCAGAAATTGTGTTTTTTCTCAGTGGCTCCCATTTTGGCTGTAGTGTTTCCAAGTGCGCGGAAGAGAGTGCGTTCTTTGGTATTTTTCTCCGGTAAAGACAATACAGATTCTCAGTCTTAAATCTTATCGTTTATTTACAAATTAGGGTACCTAAGGTTTGATTAAAACGTTGTTTGACTTGTTTAGAAAAGTTTATTACTAACGTTTGGGATTCATTTTGTATGCATTTCGATGGAGGGAAACTGGGTGGATTATTGACTGAAGCGAGCCAGCTAAACTGAGTTTTTAATGGACATTACTGAACAAAAGGACTATTCGTGATGTATCTGGGACCTTTGAGTGCCAACAGAAGAAGATCAAAGGCATTTATATATTTTTGACTTTGGCGCACCTGCCTTGAAATATGATTTATGCTTTTGTATGCGGGGTGCTGTCCTCAGATGATCGCATGGTGTGCTTTCGCCATAAAGCATTTCTGAAATCTGACACAGCGGCAGGATTAACAAGTTAAGCTTTTGATGTATTACACTTTTGATTTTAAGTTAAATATTTATAATGCTGTAATTTGAATTTCGCGCTCTGCAATTTCACCGGATGTTGGCCAGGTGGGACGCTACCGTCCTATGCTTAATTTAGAGTTATTAATGTAACTTTTAGTTGTTCTTCAAACATTGGGGCTATATATGTTCAGATTTTTAATACATTGTAAGGCTGCATGATGCGACTAATGAGGATTTGAAAAAAGTCACTTGAAGTCCGCATTGTTTTTTTTCACGGACTGCACACACTTCAGTCTCGTAACAATTTGACACACTTGATGCCTCGAAATTCCCGGTGGTGTGGCCATAATGCACCCTAAAAACATACCATTCCTTTTGCGGCCAATATAATCATTACAATTCCCTTCTCCCTGAGTGCTGTGCTCCGAAGCACCTCTCACATGGCTCTCTATCACGTGATTGGGTCTTTCGCATAGACACATCGGGGGAGGCAACTGCATGTTGAAGATATTGGAATTACAGTCCACTTAACGTCATCAGCCAACAAGATGAGTAGGCCTAGCCTATGTCAATCTACTATCCCCCATAGTACAAAAGTCGACCTGCGATAAATAAATATTCCAAACCGTCTGGGACAGTTGTGGGATGCGATAGCTCCCAAATTAATACAACCACTAGCATAAAAAAAAAGTATATTTTTCCCTCGCAATGAGGCTAACGTAACAGATCAGAACATTTAGCTTAAAATGTTTACAAATTAGGCTATTTCTTCACATTATAATAAAAGCATTACATGCATAATCACATTGCACACACAGCAGTAGGCTATAAGCGCAAATGTTCCATTAGCGCGAAAACACAATTATGAAAAAGTGACCGCAAACACAATTAACCATGGAATGCTTTTATTATAAAGGTGTATTATTAAGATGAAAATTGTCTTCCCCAAACATGAAAATCATGTGCTGCTTATGTGTGCCAGTTAGTCTCCACACCCCTTGTAAAGTGGATTATTGTGCTTAATTTAAGAAGTTATTTGGTCACTTCAGCTGTAATACAAACCTTACCTAAACATATAGGCAGGCCTATGCTGGGCATCATTCCCAAGTGATAATATATAATTCACAAGTGATAGTTACCCATCAGACTATTCTTGATTTAATCTCGATTTTGCATATACTAAATAAGACATGTGATTTAAAAAAAAAAAAAGTTGTATTTATTTAAAATGGACCATTAACCTGTGTCGAAACCGGGGAAGGGAACAAAAAGTGTCATCTAAGCACTTAAATAGCGAATGGTGACGCATTTCCCATGGATCATTTTCATGCCAGCCAGGTAGGCTATACTCCTGTTGTAAAGAGAAGCATTGCGCTTAATATTAGGAAAGTTGAGAAAAAAAAATAGTAGGCCTAGTCTACAGAAAGCTGATTGAATCCTCTTTTTAATAGATGCCATCACTGTTTTTTCATGCAATTGCATAGCCTATAGAAATGCATGCACAACATGAGCTCAAGTGTTTGATTGATTTTCACTTTTCATTTCCATTGGTGTCAGAGTGATTAGAAGGACAATAGAGTCCTGAGTACCAGGCAGTTCAAAAGTTTGGTAGGTGACTTATGACCATCAACAGCATCAGAGCTTGGAAAAGCCTAATTACCGTGACTAAGCGGTCACGTGGAATTTGACTGCCTTCATGACTCGTGACCGTCGGTGTGGCGGTAATACAGTCACCACAAAAGCCCTGGGCGATCCTAACGTTTTGTATACTCAGCCTAATGTTACAGGGTTAGGTCTACATTACGATATATTGCTTTTATCCCTGTCAGAGACATTGTATATCAGATTACTTTGCTAAATAAGCAGGTTGAAAACAGTATGCCTACAATACATGCAGAACAGACACTTGTTAATTGGCACAAAAACCAATTAAAAAGGCTCAGTCAAAGTATTTCACGACAAATCCTCTTGAAAAGCTCTGACTTTATCACTGTGCATCTGATGATCCTTCTGCTGCTGTATGTTGAGATTTACTTTATCCTTACAGACAAAGCAAGCTGAGGAAATCATCTCTGACAGACAGGTAACCTTATTATTCACCAGCTTAGACTCACTGCCACACTTCCTGTACTGAGCCAGGCGCCGAGATCAAGCCTCAGTTCAAGAGAGCCGCTCTCAAAATGTCACGGTGAGAGTCTTTCCCCTCTGCTCTGACGAGGACCGACGAGTCCATCTGTGCAGATCCTGCTAAGAGGAAGCAAGATTGTGCCGCCCCATTTCCTTTTGATTAAAATTTCAACACACGGAGCTATGATATTCCGCTGGGGCTTTGCTGCTCTAACAAGACCTTGGGAAACAAGACAAGGAGCTTCGGAAAACTTTTTGCTGCGTGTGTCGGTGTTTCTAGTGACAGAAGAGAAATGAGAAGAGAGCGTGAGCAGGGGGGGGGGTAGACAGATGAATAGGGCGAGAGAGAGGGGATAGGGAATAACAGAGAGCTGAAAGGAGCAATAAGATTGAAGGAGAGAGAGAGAAAGAATGTGTGTGGGGGGTAGACAGAAGAATAGGGCAAGAAAGAGAGGGGATAGGGAAAAAAAGAAATCTGAAATCTGAAAGGAGCGATAAGATTGAAGCCAATATACAGAAAGAGTGAATGGTTAGATCTTTTATTAGTGATGTGGGAGAGGAATCGATAGTTGCATATGCAATATTTTTTGATGACATTATTATAGTCGATACTTTGACTCCAAGTATCAACTTGTGAAAAATAAAATACGTTGGATGTAGCTGCACCAAAAAGTTTTCATTCCACAGCTTGTTCAGTCTTTTTAAATAGCGAGCTAACATGTTATCAGCACTTATTTCCATGACTGATCAAAACTAATCTCTTTGCAGCAGACCTAGTGAGCAATATGGTGGGAACATCAAATCACAATATCCAAATGCAACACATAGAATCATAATACATATTGTATCGGCACCGAAGTATCGTATCATGAGGTCCCTGGCAATTCCCAGCCCTACCTCCTATTCCATCTTAAGGCATCCGCATGTATAACAGCATAGCTTCCGTCCCTCTCCTCCCCCTAACCTGGACTCGAACCAGGGACCCTCTGTCCACAGACAACAATCACCCCCAAAGCATCGTTACCTATCGCTCCACAAAAGCCACAGCCCTTGCAGAGCAAGGGGAACAACTACTTCAAGGTCTCAGAGCGAGTGACGTCAAAGATTGAAACACTATTAGCGCACACCCTGCTACCTAGCTAGCCATTTCACACCGCTTACACATGCTTCCGCTTCCCTTTTTGTGACATTTATTGTTTCGGCTCTTCATGCACACATTTTTTCCTCAGGCAAAGTTAAGTTAGTAGCCCAAGTCCCCGCCCCTTTGTCGATGATTGGTCAACAGTAGGAATTCTTCAAATAACTGTCATTCAACGAGAGACTAATCATTTTCATATACCTTGAGAAATACTGCACCAAACATCTTAATTATATGCAAAATTGCGTGACTAAGACCTCCTCGGCAAGAAATGTAAAAATGAATGACAGATTTGAGTTACCTTATATTAATTCTGACTATATCGAGACGGGTTATGGCATCTCAAAATGGACAAAGTGCCATTGCTGCTTTTTTCTTGTTTTTCAAACGAAGGTCTTTTAAGGGAGTATGCAAGCACTAGAGCTGGAAAGATAAGCTGAAAATGCTTGACACCAACCATACCGATCACTTATAGCAGGCCTTTTGCTGATATTGTTCATTACGATAAGTTGCCTATTACTAGAGAAATGTGACGTTTAAAATGAAATAAGTTTGCAAATTTGGATGATTGATGGTTGTAGCCATCAATTGTCTCATTAACCTGTTGAGTGTAGGGGGCAGAATGTTGATGTTTGGATGAAAAACGTACTATTCTAGAATCTAGAATATGCATATAATTGTCAGATTAGGATAGAAAGCACTAAAGTTTCCAAAACTGTCAAAATATTGTCTCTTAGTATAACATAACTGATATATTGCAGGCAAAAACCAGAGGGAAATCCAACCCGGAAGTGCCGTTTTTCCTGAAAGCTCTCGGTTCCATAGCCTGCCATCGCTCCATTTAAAGGGATATCAACCAGATTCCCCATAGTGTGAAGTCTTTAGACATAGTTTCAGGCTTGTATTTTGAAAAAATGAGCGAGAAAGATGACATCGCATCATTGGATGGCTGGGTGCCAGTAGCGTTTTGCATGCGCAACAGCTTGGAGCAGACATTTTCTCTCTCTCTCCTATTGAAGAAGCTCCCGGTTGAAATATTATAATATATTATAAAAACAACCTGAGGATTGATTATAAAAAACGTTTGACATTTTTCTACAAACTTTACAGATACTATTTGGAATTTTCATCTGCCCGGTCTTGACCGCTCGAGCCTGTGGATTTCTTACCTGGCCAACCAAATGGAGGTATTTTGGATTTTTTTTTAAAAATCTTTATGGAACAAAAGGAACATTTATTGTGTAACTGGGAGTCTCGTGAGTACAAACATCCGAAGATCAAAAGGTAAGAGATTCATTTTATTGCTTTTCTGACTTTCGTGACGATTCTACTTGGCTGCTAGCTGTTTAATGTTTTGTCTACTGAAAGAGATGTCCTTACATAAACGCAGAAAATATTTTTTTAAATCTGACACGCCAGGTGGATTAACAACAAGCTAAACTGTGTTTTGCTATATTGCACTTGTGATTTCATGAAAATTAAATATTTTTAATAATTTAATTTGGTGCTCTGCAATTCAGCGGATTGATGAAGATGATCCCGTAACGGGTTGGGTGCATCAAGAAGTTTAACAAACTATTAGCAGTTTAAAGGATAAAAAATATAAAATTGAATTCAGCCAATTTATCATCACAACATACATTTTTGTCCATATGGCCCAGCTCGATCAAGCACACTCGTTTGGTTCGGCTAGGCGCCAGCCGAACCGAAGCATGATTACGCCTTTACTCAGTGTGAACTGAACAAAATAGAGATCCACTATGGATCTACAAGAAGAAAACAAACAAACATGCCAGCAATGGCATATTCATATCCAGAAAAGCTGTTGTAACCACTAAATACTAATGTCAGGGAAATTAAACTGACAATTACATTAACCAGATCTTTTTTCACAGACACATTTGTCATACTACCATCTGTGCTATGGCCCAGACTTACTGTACAAACATCTTTTCCACCGCTGATCAGAGTGATGCCCACTACCTTCATAAATCAACACCATCAGATGGCTCCACACTGCCTTTCCACCGCTGATCAGAGTGATGCCCACTACCTTCATAAATCAACACCATCAGATGACTCCACACTGCCTTTCCACCGCTGATCAGAGTGATGCCCACTACCTTCATAAATCAACACCATCAGATGACTCCACACTGCCTTTCCACCGCTGATCAGAGTGATGCCCACTACCTTCATAAATCAACACCATCAGATGACTCCACACTGCCTTTCCACCGCTGATCAGAGTGATGCCCACTACCTTCATAAATCAACACCATCAGATGACTCCACACTGCCTTTCCACCGCTGATCAGAGTGATGCCCACTACCTTCATAAATCAACACCATCAGATGACTCCACACTGCCTTTCCACCGCTGATCAGAGTGATGCCCACTACCTTCATAAATCAACACCATCAGATGACTCCACACTGCCTTTCCACCGCTGATCAGAGTGATGCCCACTACCTTCATAAATCAACACCATCAGATGACTCCACACTGCCTTTCCACCGCTGATCAGAGTGATGCCCACTACCTTCATAAATCAACACCATCAGATGACTCCACACTGCCTTTCCACCGCTGATCAGAGTGATGCCCACTACCTTCATAAATCAACACCATCAGATGGCTCCACACTGAAACTAGTTTCACCAGAGGCTCTTTTCCGCTCCATCGGTTTTCAGGGCACAACACAAACACACTAATAGTGCAACGCTTAGACGCATCTCTTGTTTTGTCTCGCGGATGCACCCAGTCTTTAAAGTGACAGCCCACAAAGCATCTGCAATCAAGTACAAATTTGGCAGAGGCGAAAAAATATTATCCCTTTTTAACCGAATGAGTGATCGTTAACTTTAATGTACTCTAAATCAGGTCTGCTGATCTGATGGCTGTACCTAGTAAATTGTCTGTGTGAAAGGGTGGAAAAGTGTATAAGAAAGTGTGTGTGTGTCGACTGCACCCTGTCATTAATGATAAAATGGTAAGGCAGCAGCAGCAATGGCCTATAACTTGCAAAAAGCAAATAACATTTGAGGGCTGAAATAACTAGCAAAACAAATGGCCGGTCAGTCAGACAGACGGGCAGAAAGGCTTCGTGGCATGACATGGTACAGCTGGATGCCAGAGGCTGCTCTCTGGATGAGCGCCAGAAAGCTGGTCCCAGTGACCTCAGCCAGGTCTGTAAATGGAGGGATTTGAAGATTATGGAGAGCCCTCTCTGAATCACGATCACTCTCTAAACTCATTTCCATCCAGCTCTGGTCCATCGTTAATCTCACAAACACCAGATTATCTATGGCATTGAGGAGGGCTGGGATTGATGTTACATCCTCCTCTGCTTGAGTTCTCATTATACAACTCAAATATTTCAGGAGTTCCAGATTTTGGATGTGCGACACAGTCTAGCCTAATACACACATGCCAACGCAGACGCACACACATTAGCTCTGTGTCTGCTCTGGGTATCCTGCTTCTTGTGGTCAGATAATTTGATGCATGGTGCGCATTACTGGCTTTCCTACCGATGTCCAAACAAACAAACGAGACAGAAGGATGAGGACGAAGCCTTGAGCTTAGCTAAAGGGGTATACATCTAAGGAGTGTAGAGAACTGCTGAGGAATGCTGTGTTGCACAGAACGCAACATTTTACGTGGCGTCTTTACATCATGTACCTACGTTTGAAGTCAGAGGTTTACATACACTTAGGTTGGAGTCTTTAAAAATCATTTTTAAACCACTCCACAAATGTCTTGTTAACAAACTATTTCAAGGCCTACCTTCAAAATCAGTGCCTCTTTGCATGACATCATGAGAAAATCAGCCAAGACCTCAGACCTCCACAAGTCTGGTACATCCTTGGGAGCAATTTCCAAATGCCTGAATGTACCACATTCATCTATACAAACAATAGTAGCCCTCATACCGCTCAGGAAGGAGACGTGTTCTGTCTCCTAGAGATAAACATACTTTGGTGTGAAAAGTGCAAATCAATCCCAGAACAGCAGCAAAGGACCTTGTGACGATGCTGGAGGAAACAGATACAAAATGATCTATATCCACAGTAAAACGAGTTCTATATCAACATGACCTGAAAGGCCGCTCAGCAAGGAAGACGCCACTGCTCAAAAACCGCCATAAAAAAACCAGACTACAGTTTGCAACTGCACATGGGGACAAAGATTGTACTTTTTGCAAAATTGTCCTCTGGTCTGATGAAACAAAAATAGAACTGTTTGGTCATAATGACCATCGTTATGTTTGGAGGAAAAAGGGGGTGGATTGCAAGCCGAAGAACACGCACAGCGGTGGCAGAATCATGTTGTGGGGGTGCTTTGCTGCAGGAGGGACTGGTGCAATTCACAAAATAGATGGCATGATGCAGGAAAAGTATGTGGATATATTGAAGCAACATCTCCAGACATCAATCAGCAAGTTAAAGCTTGGTCGCAAATGATTCTTCCAAATGGACAACGACCCGAAGCATACTTCCAAAGTTGTGGCAAAATGGCTTAAGGACAACAAAGCCAAGGTTTTGGAGTGGCCATCACAAAGTCCTGACCTCAATACTTTAGAACATTGGAGGGCAGAACTGAAAAGGTGTGTGCGAGCAAGGAGGCCTACAAACCTGACTCAGTTACACCAGCTCTGTCAGGAGGACTGGGCCACAATTCAGCCAACGTATTGTGGGAAGCTTGTGGAAGGCTACCCAAAACATTTGACCGAAATTAAACAATTTAAAAAGGCAATGCTACCAAATACTAATTGAGTGTATGTAAACTTCTGACCCACCGGGAATGTGATGAAAAATAAAATCTGAAATAAATCAATCCCTCTACCATTATTCTGACATTTCACATTCTTAAAATAAAAGTGGTGATCCTCACTGACCTAAATCAGGGAATTTCTACTACAATTAAATGTCAGGAATTGTGAAAAACTGAGTTTAAATCTATGTAAACTTCCAACTTCAACTGGAGGTATGCACGTCAGCTTCGACATCGGTTTTGCACATCGGAGAGTTAAACTAGACATCGACCGATACTGACGTTGGCATTTTTAGCTAATATCATACAATTCCGATATGTTCACCAATATATCGTGCATCCCTATTGCCCAGCCCTAATTAAAACCCTTACTGGGATGCATGGATTAGTAAATGAATGGAGTTGCTCAGCCAGATCCCTGGGGCTGAGAGGAAAAGTGTTATTGGATAGTTTTTTTTTTGGAAGATAACTTATTACCAGAGGCCTGATAAAAGAACTGCCCATGCATTCACAATGAGGTAGAGAATCAGAGGACAGTTGTTAAATACTTGTTTTTCCATTTCCATGACACCTGCTGGGTGAGCCCTGTTTTCAAACATGAGGCCGGATCATACGCCATCCAGCCATGCCCTACTGAGATACAAATCAGCTGCTTCCCCTCCACAGGTTCAGGGACAAAGAAACCAACCAGGGAAGTCTGCACTCTGCAGATCACCTCCCTGGTAGTTAACACAATAAAACCCTGCCAACAAAGTACGCGCACTGCACTCTCTTCCTGAAGTTAACAAGACTTTCAGCTACAGTCCTCAGTGTGTGGCACAGTGAACTTTTGGCCCAAAGTGAGGTCAGTCCAGCTCAGCCCAGAGGACAGTGACTGGAGGGAGAGAGGTTGTTCCAAGTCTAGTAGCTTATATTCCATAGGCAGGGGCCTACAGTGAGGCACACAGACACCCCTGGCAAGGGGGAGGCTCAGGTCCTTTCATCCTAGCAAGGCTCCCAAGTAGGACTCATTATGTCTACAGAGTAGCACAGCCAGAATGGGGCAGCTGCCACAGCCAGTCCTTCCACAGGCCCTCCTGGTCTCTTTCTCTGCTCTAGTCTGTTGAAATTCAGAATAGGGGATGGAGGAGTTGTGGCCGCCATACTCCTAAAGACAAGTTGCATACTTAAATGCATTATTAAGACACACAGACTCGCAGGGAGGTGTTGTGGAGGTGGTCCACTAAGCTCATGAAAAACATCAAGAATGGTTCCAAATGGGTAAAGAGGGTGGAATCAATATATTTATTAATTATGCTTTAACGTCTTTGGGAGGGGCAGTATTGAGTAGCTTGGATGAATAAGGTGCCTAGAGTAAACTGCCTGCTACTCAGGCCCAGTTGCTAATATATGCATATTATTAGTAGATTTGGATAGAAAGTAGAGGTCGACCAATTAATCGGAATGGCTGATTAATTAGGGCCGATTTCAAGTTGTCATAACAATCGAAAATCGGTATTATTGAGCGCTGATTTGCCTTTTTACACATATTTAATATTTATTTAACTAGGCAAGTCAGTTACACATTCTTATTTTCAATGACGGCCTAGAAACGGTGGTTTAACCTTGTGACTAGGGGGCAGTATTTTCATTTTTGGAAAAAATAACATTCCCGTAGTAAACGGGATATTTTGTCAGAACAAGATGCTAGTATATGCATATAATTGACAGCTTCCAAAACTGTAAAAAAATGTCTGTGAGTATAACAGAACTGATATTGCAGGCGAAAGCCTGAGAGAAATCCAATACGGAAGTGACTCATCTTTTGAAAGCTCTGCGTTCCAATGTGTCCCTATTGAGCAGTGAATGGGCTATCAACCAGATTATTTTTTTCTCCGTATTCCCCAAGGTGTCTACAGCATTGTGACGTAGTTTTACGCATTTATGTTGAAGAATACCCGTAAGCGGCTACATTGCGCAACTGGTCACCTGATGGCTCCCAGAGTGACTCTCGCGTAAAATACAGAGGTAGCCATTATTCCAATCGGTCCTACTGAAAAACCAATTGTCCCGGTGGATATTATCATCGAATAGATATTTGAAAAACACCTTGAGGATTGATTATAAACAACGTTTACCATGTTTCTGTCGATATTATGGAGCTAATTTGGAATATTTTTAGGCGTTTGTGACTGCAATTTCCAGGTGATTTCTCAGCCAAACGTAAAGAACAAATGGAGCTATTTCACCTACAAAAATAATATTTTTGAAAAAAAAGGAACATTGGCTATCTAACTGGGAGTCTCGTGAGTGAAAACATCCGAAGCTCATCAAAGGTAAACGATTCAATTTGATTGATAAACATGGTTGATGATATTACTAGATATTATCTAGCGTGTCCTGTGTTGCATATAATCTGACTGAGCATATAAGTATCTAAGTATCTGACTGAGCGGTGGTAGGCAGAAGCAGGCGAGTAAACATTCAAACAGCACTTTCACGCGTTTTGCCAGCAGCTCTTCATTGTGAGTCAAGCATTACGCTGTTTATGACTTCAAACCTATCAACTCCCGAGATGAGGCTGGTGTGACTGAAGTGAAATGGCTGGCTAGTTAGCAGGCGCTAATAGCGTTTCAAACTTCACTCGCTCTGAGCCTTGGGGTGGTTGTTTCCCTTGCTCTGCATGGGTAACGCTGCTTCGATGTGGTGACTGTTGTCGTTGTGTTGCTGATTCGTGCCCAGGGAGGAGCGAGGAGAGGGTCGGAAGCTATACTGTTACACTGGCAATACCAAAGTGCCTATAAGAACATCCAATAGTCAAAGGTTAATGAAATACAAATGGTAGAGGGAAATAGTCCTATAATAACTACAACCTAAAACTTCTTACCTGGGAATATTGAAGACTCGTGTTAAAAGGAACCACCAGCTTTCATATATTCTCATGTTCTGAGCAAGGAACTGCAACGTTAGCTATCTTACATAGCACATATTGCACTTTTACTTTCTTCTCCGACACTGTTTTTGCATTATTTAAACCAAATTGAACATGTTTCATTATCTACTTGAGGCTAAATTGATTGTATTGATGTATTATTTTTTTTATTTTATTTTACCTTTATTTAACCAGGTAGGCTAGTTGAGAACAAGTTCTCATTTGCAACTGCGACCTGGCCAAGATAAAGCATAGCAGTGTGAGCAGACAACACAGAGTTACACATGGAGTAAACAATTAACAAGTCAATAACTAGCTGTCCCCCTCATATCATCTCCTCCTAAGGATATCCTGAAATGACATTTGGCAACCAGCCTCTCCACTATCTCTATCATACGAAGGAGGCCGCTTCAGAATAGGACAATCTGAGTAGGGTATGGGGAGAGAATGGTCTTCCAGCATTGTCATTCAATAGAAATATTGACCAGCTATAACCCCTGAACTTAGATCCTGTGCTCACCAGAAGTCTCTTCAAAATGTCTTGCTACACAATAAGGCCGGTTTTCCATAACCATAGACTTGTAGAACACTTATTTATTTTTTACACTTCACTTTTTTCTAGGTCTGGTCATTAGGCCAATGACAACTGGAAGGCCTACTCATCCTCTGTCCAGACCACCATGTTGCCAGGTCAGGAAATAATTACAGTGTGAGTGACATGGTGCAGTCAGTGTCTAGGGCACAGCCATAACTTAGATCTCTGCTGGCACTGGCATGATCAGAGTACTCCCTGGCACCACCCCAATCCCATCCCATCGGAGAGAAGTGCTGTTCAAATAAGCGTCTTATCATCATCATGTCTGGAGGAGAGGCAGAAGGTTAATAAAAGTAGAGAAATATGGTAGAACATTAACTGCTGATGCAAGGAAATACCAGCTATAAGTGCAGACAGTATCCCTCTACCCGGCACCCTCTGTGCCCTGTCATTTCACAGCTTCCTTCGTGCACATCAGCACAAGGGTCTGGCTAAAAAGCCATTTCAGTCCACTCTCCTCCAGGTAATCAGTGTCTCACTGGGTCTTAAACCTCCTGAAGTCCCCCTCGTGATGGACCATCACAGGTTTGCCACCACCGTGCAGGGAAGGCCAGCCTACAGCAGGTCACTCACTCATAATGGCACAATCAATGAGCAGTTTGGTTAAAAGGAAACCAATGGTCGGATCACTAGGCAGGGGAGTTATGACTCTGCAGGAAAGCACTTACCGGTGTCTCTGAAATGGCAAAGTGGATAGAAATCATAATACATGAATGAGTTAAAAATTCTGTATGTTGAAGCACTAATTTGTTTGATTAATACTAAAAGTAGTGCTTTCAAAAAAGTTGCCAACTTCGAACTTGTCCAGCAACTGCACAATTTGATACAGACTATTTTCCTCATTAACATGTGCGATATTGTTTGGGATGTCAGTCAAGCAAGCACTGAGAGCCAGCCAGCCAGCTTTTTTAAAAAGTCTGAAAACCCTTCATTACGGACACACGTTCATTTAGAACTTAACTGATATAATATTTGTACCAATACAAAATGGTCCAAGGCAAAGTATTATTATTTTTTAAAAGGATGTTAAGACAGACAGACAGACAGACAGACAGACAGAGCGAGACAGAGACAGAGCGAGACAGAGACAGAGCGAGAGCGAGCGAGCGAGACAGACAGAGAGAGAGCGAGAGCGAGCGAGAGAGACAGACAGACAGACAGAGCAGAGAGCGAGCGAGACAGACCGACAGAGCGAGACAGAGACAGAGCGAGAGACAGAGAGACAGAGCGAGAGAGCGAGACAGACAGACAGAGCGAGAGCGAGCGAGACAGACAGAGCGAGAGCGAGCGAGACAGACAGACAGAGCGAGAGAGAGAGCGAGCGAGCGAGCGAGACAGACAGAGCGAGAGCGAGCGAGCGAGACAGACAGAGCGAGAGAGCGAGCGAGCGAGACAGACAGAGCGAGAGAGCGAGCGAGCGAGACAGACAGAGCGAGAGAGAGAGCGAGCGAGACAGACAGAGCGAGCGAGACAGACAGAGCGAGAGCGCGAGCGAGCGAGACAGACAGAGCGAGAGAGCGAGCGAGCGAGACAGACAGAGCGAGAGAGCGAGCGAGCGAGACAGACAGAGCGAGAGAGCGAGCGAGCGAGCCAGACAGAGCGAGAGAGCGAGCGAGCGAGCCAGACAGAGCGAGAGAGCGAGCGAGCGAGACAGACAGAGCGAGCGAGCCAGACAGAGCGAGAGAGCGAGCGAGCGAGCCAGACAGAGCGAGAGAGCGAGCGAGCCAGACAGAGCGAGAGAGCGAGCGAGCGAGCCAGACAGAGCGAGAGAGCGAGCGAGCGAGACAGACAGACAGAGCGAGAGAGCGAGCGAGACAGACAGAGCGAGAGAGCGAGCGAGCGAGACAGACAGAGCGAGAGAGCGAGCGAGACAGACAGAGCGAGAGAGCGAGCGAGCGAGCCAGACAGAGCGAGAGAGCGAGCGAGCGAGAGACAGACAGAGCGAGAGAGCGAGACAGACAGACAGACAGAGCGAGAGAGCGAGCGAGCGAGCCAGACAGACAGAGCGAGAGAGCGAGCGAGCGAGACAGAACGAGAGAGCGAGACAGAACGAGAGAGCGAGACAGAACGAGAGAGCGAGAGAGAGCGAGCCAGACAGAGCGAGAGAGCGAGCGAGACAGACAGAGCGAGAGAGCGAGCGAGACAGACAGAGCGA